>NW_025576214.1:62500-67500 GCF_905147105.1 Pieris brassicae
AATATACAAACCTAAACCTAACCTAACCTAACCGAACAATGGATGATAATTGGTTTTTGTACTGCTCCGACGCTACGGTAAATGCAGCCCCTCCACCCTTGCGTACCAAAAGCGCAGGGCATTTTATTCAAGCCTACGCAGCCTCGGCTTTTTTGGTCGCCTTCGGCGACCAGCCTCAGCCGCTACGGCTTGCATGATGCCCGCGCTTTGGGTACGGCGGGTGAGGGCTGCTCTCCCTGCGCGCCTCCGAGCTTTTATATACACTCTAGGGGTAGGGCAGACAAGACCGCGTGGATAGTGGGGCGCTCTGATTCGGTTTTGGGTACTTTTTGGATATTCAATAAGTAAGTAAGTAAGTAAGTAAGTAAACACTCAATTCTCACTCAAGAATTACAATATAATACACAAAATTTACAACTTACAAACAATGAAATGAATGATCTTTTTCTCGTATGCATCGCAAATGATCGATACTTTCAAAATAATCTGAACCCTTACACTTAGTCAACTCAAAGTGATTGACGTTTGACATCAATTTTATGTCGGTTTTATGAAATAGATTTTGGTCGGCGGTCGGTAACGGCCATATATGTCTTATATATCAATTTGTATGAAAAAGTTTCAAAAAAACAAAAAAAAAACTCAATCAACTAAGTAAGTAAGTAAGTAAGCAAGCACTTAAGTTTCTTTTAGTGAGTACTATCTAGAATAATTAAAAATATCGACATTTAAATCGACGGTCCCTATTTGGAAGGTTAACCTATAGCCCTAATAATAATTATATTATTATGATTATGACAATGTTGATGTTGTTGCACTAGACACACCATAATAAACCATAAATAGTTTTTCTTACCAGAAGAGTTTTTATTTTTAAATATTCAATTTTAACTAGAAACGTATCGCTATCGCTAACAAAACCCCACACCACACACCACCACACGTTACACACATATACTTGACAGAGTAGATACTATCTACATATCTATCGACAGAGTTGTAGATATCGTGCCGTTGAACGGCATCTTGTCGCGTCGCGTGGCGATCTTGTACGAGAAACATTTTCCTCTGACGTTGCATCGGAATAATTATTATAATTCATTATTATACATACATACATACATACATACATACATACATACATATTATTAATAAATATAATTGTTTTTTTTGTTTTTTCTTTTCTTCAAATAAACCCACATTGCCATTTCTCTGAGCGTGTGCTGCGAGCTTCAACGAGAAACATATCTATCAATACAAATGTCTATTCAAAAAAAAGAAAACAAACAAAATCATATCAGTCAATAAAATAAATAATAATATTTTTTTACTACTACTACTAGTACTACTACGTGCTACTACTGCACGCCAATACACATACATAATAAAATGAAAAATCGTCTCTCTCTCGCTCGCTCTACGAGAAACATTCGACGTCCGCTCCAATGCCGACGCGGACTATTGCTCTCGGTATAGATGTGGAGCGAAACAGTCGTGCGCACAGCGTCGACTCGTTCTCGTTGCCGCGCGTCGTTCGTCTCAAATAGACACGAACGACGGACGAGAGAGAATAGAATGTGTTCTTGTTTTTGTGTTTGTGCGAAGTGTGAGAATATTATATACATATATTCGCGCATGGATGATATAGATATGGGTATGGATTTTCGGAGGAAATTATATCAAATTCGTATTTCGAATGCGAGACCGCCGAGATCTTTCCCAGCTCTCTCTCTCTCTGTGTGTGTGGTGTATAGTACATTTTATATATCTCTCTTGTGTCAACACAAAATAACAAAGAATATACATACTACTCCTCCTCATATTTTATATAATATAATATAAAATTATATTATAGCACCGCGTTCGCAGACCGTATGGTGATGTTACCAATCGACCAAGATTTGGGACCGTCTCCCCCGGTGTTATCTGTGATGTTAAAAGAATACGCTTCTAGGCACACCTCAACGCAGGGCGCCTAGCGTGTTCGACACGTGCGCGGTCGCCACGGCGACCGTATATGTAAAGAATGTATAAAAGAGGACGCACACGCGCCCATCGTCGAAACGGTGTGCGCAGCGTCGTGTTGGAATTTATCCCTCAAGCTCCGGGCGTTGATCGTATCTAGTGCGAATCATGCGTGTGTGTGCGCATGTAATTGCCAGCCGAGTTTTAATATGTTTACAATAACGTATTGAATAAAAATTGAGAAGTTGCGTTTAGATGAATGTTCAATTTTCAAATTGTCACAACATCGATTCCCGCCCGCGGGGTCGTGTTCGTTGCAGTTTTATGTCCCTCACAGTGGTCGAGCATCGTTGTACATCACCTCGTTGCGAGATCGTGACGGGACGGCCGCTCGTAGACCGGTCAAAGTTAGTCTATCGATATGAAGCGCGAACGTCGCGTCGCGTGCAAATTCGACGCGTTACGTTCACGCGTGTCGAGAAGGCGCGCGCGCAAGCGCGCGCCCCTCGACGCCGCCGAGCCAGCGGCTCGCCGAAGCCGCGTGACCGCGGTGTAGGCGTGTCGTTTGCGTAAGCAGCTCCCTGGTTGATCCTGCCAGTAGTTATATGCTTGTCTCAAAGATTAAGCCATGCATGTCTCAGTGCAAGCCGTATTAAGGCGATACCGCGAATGGCTCAATATATCAGTTTTGGTTCCTTAGATCTTACTCAGTTACTTGGATAACTGTGGTAATTCTAGAGCTAATACATGCAATCAGAACTCTGACCAGTGATGGGATGAGTGCTTTTATTAGATCAAAACCAATCGGCGGAGGGCCATGCGTCCGAAGTCGTTAATTTTGATGAATCTGGATAACTTTTGCCGATCGCACGGTCCAGTACCGGCGACGCATCTTTCAAATGTCTGCCTTATCAACTTTCGATGGTAGTTTCTGCGACTACCATGGTTGTCACGGGTAACGGGGAATCAGGGTTCGATTCCGGAGAGGGAGCCTGAGAAACGGCTACCACATCCAAGGAAGGCAGCAGGCGCGCAAATTACCCACTCCCGGCACGGGGAGGTAGTGACGAAAAATAACGATACGGGACTCTTACGAGGCCTCGTAATCGGAATGAGTACACTTTAAATATTTTAACGAGGAACAATTGGAGGGCAAGTCTGGTGCCAGCAGCCGCGGTAATTCCAGCTCCAATAGCGTATACTAAAATTGTTGCGGTTAAAAAGCTCGTAGTTGCATTTGTGCGCCGCGCTGTCGGTGCACCGCATCCGCGGTGATACTGACACGTCTGCGGAGCATATCGTCGGTGAGCCGGCGGTAAAACGCCGGTTCAATATCAAAATCCTATCGCGGTGCTCTTCGGTGAGTGTCGAGGTGGGCCGACAATTTTACTTTGAACAAATTAGAGTGCTCAAAGCGGGCTCAAAATGCCGCTTGAATATTTCGTGCATGGAATAATAGAATATGATCTCGGTTCTATTTTGTTGGTTTTCAGAACTCCGAGGTAATGATTAATAGGGATAACTGGGGGCATTCGTATTGCGACGTTAGAGGTGAAATTCTTGGATCGTCGCAAGACGAACATCAGCGAAAGCATTTGCCAAAGGTGTTTTCATCAATCAAGAACGAAAGTTAGAGGTTCGAAGGCGATTAGATACCGCCCTAGTTCTAACCGTAAATATGTCATCTAGCGATCCGCCGACGTTACTACAATGGCTCGGCGGGCAGCTTCCGGGAAACCAAAGATTTTGGACTCCGGGGGGAGTATGGTTGCAAAGCTGAAACTTAAAGGAATTGACGGAAGGGCACCACCAGGAGTGGAGCCTGCGGCTTAATTTGACTCAACACGGGAAATCTCACCAGGCCCGGACACCGGAAGGATTGACAGATTAACAGCTCTTTCTTGATTCGGTGGGTGGTGGTGCATGGCCGTTCTTAGTTGGTGGAGCGATTTGTCTGGTTAATTCCGGTAACGAACGAGACTCTAGCCTGCTAAATAGGCGTCGTCATTCAAGGTGTGCGCGACTCTCGGGGAGCGCAACTCACTGGCGACGTATTAAAATTCTTCTTAGAGGGACCGGCGGCTTCGAGCCGCACGAGATTGAGCAATAACAGGTCTGTGATGCCCTTAGATGTCCTGGGCCGCACGCGCGCTACACTGAAGGAATCAACATGTTCTCCCTGGCCTAGAGGCCCGGGCAACCCGTTGAAACTCCTTCGTGCTGGGGATTGGGGTTTGCAATTATCCCCCATAAACGAGGAATTCCTAGTAAGCGCGAGTCATAAGCTCGCGTTGATTACGTCCCTGCCCTTTGTACACACCGCCCGTCGCTACTACCGATTGAATGATTTAGTGAGGTCTTCGGACCGACACGCGGTGGCCTCACGGCCGTCGGCGTTGCTGGGAAGTTGACCAAACTTGATCATTTAGAGGAAGTAAAAGTCGTAACAAGGTTTCCGTAGGGGAACCTGCGGAAGGATCATTAACGTTGGTTTTTTCTTTTTGTTTTGTTGTTGTCAAAGACTCGCAAAAAAAGAAAAAAATACAAAAACACGTGAATGATACGAATCAAAATCGAATCCGAGACGGTTGACTCTCTCTCGTCGATTCGCGACGTGTGCGTTGCGACACGCTTTGATTAGCGTTCGCTATCGCCTATTGATACTTTGAAATAATATTTTAATTTTTGTGTACAACCACGCAAATAAAAGAGATTTTCTTTCTTTTCATTTGTCGTACACGTTAATGATAAGTATTATTTTCAAATTTTTTTGTTTAATTTTTTCGCACCTTTTATATTTTCTCATACAAAAACACACACAAAAACAAAACGATTACCCTGAACGGTGGATCACTTGGCTCGCGGGTCGATGAAGAACGCAGTTAACTGCGCGTCATAGTGTGAACTGCAGGACACATTTGAACATCGACATTTCGAACGCACATTGCGGTCCGTGGAGAAATATCCAGGACCACTCCTGTCTGAGGGCCGGCTGCATAAAAACAAAAAGCCACACTGTTCGCGTGACGAGCGGC
>NW_025576214.1:75000-78771 GCF_905147105.1 Pieris brassicae
TGAGCGTGTGCTGCGAGCTTCAACGAGAAACATTCGGCGCGAAACTGTCGAGCGGCCGGCCGTCGCGCGCCGCACCTGTACGAGAAACATTTTCCTCTGACGTTGCATCGGAATAATTATTATAATTCATTATTATACATACATACATACATACATACATACATACATACATATTATTAATAAATATAATTGTTTTTTTTGTTTTTTCTTTTCTTCAAATAAACCCACATTGCCATTTCTCTGAGCGTGTGCTGCGAGCTTCAACGAGAAACATATCTATCAATACAAATGTCTATTCAAAAAAAAGAAAACAAACAAAATCATATCAGTCAATAAAATAAATAATAATATTTTTTTACTACTACTACTAGTACTACTACGTGCTACTACTGCACGCCAATACACATACATAATAAAATGAAAAATCGTCTCTCTCTCGCTCGCTCTACGAGAAACATTCGACGTCCGCTCCAATGCCGACGCGGACTATTGCTCTCGGTATAGATGTGGAGCGAAACAGTCGTGCGCACAGCGTCGACTCGTTCTCGTTGCCGCGCGTCGTTCGTCTCAAATAGACACGAACGACGGACGAGAGAGAATAGAATGTGTTCTTGTTTTTGTGTTTGTGCGAAGTGTGAGAATATTATATACATATATTCGCGCATGGATGATATAGATATGGGTATGGATTTTCGGAGGAAATTATATCAAATTCGTATTTCGAATGCGAGACCGCCGAGATCTTTCCCAGCTCTCTCTCTCTCTGTGTGTGTGGTGTATAGTACATTTTATATATCTCTCTTGTGTCAACACAAAATAACAAAGAATATACATACTACTCCTCCTCATATTTTATATAATATAATATAAAATTATATTATAGCACCGCGTTCGCAGACCGTATGGTGATGTTACCAATCGACCAAGATTTGGGACCGTCTCCCCCGGTGTTATCTGTGATGTTAAAAGAATACGCTTCTAGGCACACCTCAACGCAGGGCGCCTAGCGTGTTCGACACGTGCGCGGTCGCCACGGCGACCGTATATGGAAAGAATGTATAAAAGAGGACGCACACGCGCCCATCGTCGAAACGGTGTGCGCAGCGTCGTGTTGGAATTTATCCCTCAAGCTCCGGGCGTTGATCGTATCTAGTGCGAATCATGCGTGTGTGTGCGCATGTAATTGCCAGCCGAGTTTTAATATGTTTACAATAACGTATTGAATAAAAATTGAGAAGTTGCGTTTAGATGAATGTTCAATTTTCAAATTGTCACAACATCGATTCCCGCCCGCGGGGTCGTGTTCGTTGCAGTTTTATGTCCCTCACAGTGGTCGAGCATCGTTGTACATCACCTCGTTGCGAGATCGTGACGGGACGGCCGCTCGTAGACCGGTCAAAGTTAGTCTATCGATATGAAGCGCGAACGTCGCGTCGCGTGCAAATTCGACGCGTTACGTTCACGCGTGTCGAGAAGGCGCGCGCGCAAGCGCGCGCCCCTCGACGCCGCCGAGCCAGCGGCTCGCCGAAGCCGCGTGACCGCGGTGTAGGCGTGTCGTTTGCGTAAGCAGCTCCCTGGTTGATCCTGCCAGTAGTTATATGCTTGTCTCAAAGATTAAGCCATGCATGTCTCAGTGCAAGCCGTATTAAGGCGATACCGCGAATGGCTCAATATATCAGTTTTGGTTCCTTAGATCTTACTCAGTTACTTGGACAACTGTGGTAATTCTAGAGCTAATACATGCAATCAGAACTCTGACCAGTGATGGGATGAGTGCTTTTATTAGATCAAAACCAATCGGCGGAGGGCCATGCGTCCGAAGTCGTTAATTTTGATGAATCTGGATAACTTTTGCCGATCGCACGGTCCAGTACCGGCGACGCATCTTTCAAATGTCTGCCTTATCAACTTTCGATGGTAGTTTCTGCGACTACCATGGTTGTCACGGGTAACGGGGAATCAGGGTTCGATTCCGGAGAGGGAGCCTGAGAAACGGCTACCACATCCAAGGAAGGCAGCAGGCGCGCAAATTACCCACTCCCGGCACGGGGAGGTAGTGACGAAAAATAACGATACGGGACTCTTACGAGGCCTCGTAATCGGAATGAGTACACTTTAAATATTTTAACGAGGAACAATTGGAGGGCAAGTCTGGTGCCAGCAGCCGCGGTAATTCCAGCTCCAATAGCGTATACTAAAATTGTTGCGGTTAAAAAGCTCGTAGTTGCATTTGTGCGCCGCGCTGTCGGTGCACCGCATCCGCGGTGATACTGACACGTCTGCGGAGCATATCGTCGGTGAGCCGGCGGTAAAACGCCGGTTCAATATCAAAATCCTATCGCGGTGCTCTTCGGTGAGTGTCGAGGTGGGCCGACAATTTTACTTTGAACAAATTAGAGTGCTCAAAGCGGGCTCAAAATGCCGCTTGAATATTTCGTGCATGGAATAATAGAATATGATCTCGGTTCTATTTTGTTGGTTTTCAGAACTCCGAGGTAATGATTAATAGGGATAACTGGGGGCATTCGTATTGCGACGTTAGAGGTGAAATTCTTGGATCGTCGCAAGACGAACATCAGCGAAAGCATTTGCCAAAGGTGTTTTCATCAATCAAGAACGAAAGTTAGAGGTTCGAAGGCGATTAGATACCGCCCTAGTTCTAACCGTAAATATGTCATCTAGCGATCCGCCGACGTTACTACAATGGCTCGGCGGGCAGCTTCCGGGAAACCAAAGATTTTGGACTCCGGGGGGAGTATGGTTGCAAAGCTGAAACTTAAAGGAATTGACGGAAGGGCACCACCAGGAGTGGAGCCTGCGGCTTAATTTGACTCAACACGGGAAATCTCACCAGGCCCGGACACCGGAAGGATTGACAGATTAACAGCTCTTTCTTGATTCGGTGGGTGGTGGTGCATGGCCGTTCTTAGTTGGTGGAGCGATTTGTCTGGTTAATTCCGGTAACGAACGAGACTCTAGCCTGCTAAATAGGCGTCGTCATTCAAGGTGTGCGCGACTCTCGGGGAGCGCAACTCACTGGCGACGTATTAAAATTCTTCTTAGAGGGACCGGCGGCTTCGAGCCGCACGAGATTGAGCAATAACAGGTCTGTGATGCCCTTAGATGTCCTGGGCCGCACGCGCGCTACACTGAAGGAATCAACATGTTCTCCCTGGCCTAGAGGCCCGGGCAACCCGTTGAAACTCCTTCGTGCTGGGGATTGGGGTTTGCAATTATCCCCCATAAACGAGGAATTCCTAGTAAGCGCGAGTCATAAGCTCGCGTTGATTACGTCCCTGCCCTTTGTACACACCGCCCGTCGCTACTACCGATTGAATGATTTAGTGAGGTCTTCGGACCGACACGCGGTGGCCTCACGGCCGTCGGCGTTGCTGGGAAGTTGACCAAACTTGATCATTTAGAGGAAGTAAAAGTCGTAACAAGGTTTCCGTAGGGGAACCTGCGGAAGGATCATTAACGTTGGTTTTTTCTTTTTGTTTTGTTGTTGTCAAAGACTCGCAAAAAAGAAAAAAATACAAAAACACGTGAATGATACGAATCAAAATCGAATCCGAGACGGTTGACTCTCTCTCGTCGATTCGCGACGTGTGCGTTGCGACACGCTTTGATTAGCGTTCGCTATCGCCTATTGATACTTTGAAATAATATTTAATTTTTGTGTACAACCACGCAAATAAAAGAGATTTTCTTTCTTTTCATTTGTCGTACACGTTAATGATAAGTATTATTTTCAAATTTTTTTGTTTAATT
>NW_025576215.1:5000-10000 GCF_905147105.1 Pieris brassicae
TTTTATTTTTAAATATTCAATTTTAACTAGAAACGTATCGCTATCGCTAACAAAACCCCACACCACACACCACCACACGTTACACACATATACTTGACAGAGTAGATACTATCTACATATATATCGACAGAGTTGTAGATATCGTGCCGTTGAACGGCATCTTGTCGCGTCGCGTGGCGATCTTGTACGAGAAACATTTTCCTCTGACATTGTATCGGAATAATTATTATAATTCATTATTATACATACATACATACATACATACATACATACATACATACATACATACATATTATTAATAAATATTATTGTTTTTTTTGTTTTTTCTTTTCTTCAAATAAACCCACATTGCCATTTCTCTGAGCGTGTGCTGCGAGCTTCAACGAGAAACATTCGGCGCGAAACTGTCGAGCGGCCGGCCGTCGCGCGCCGCACCTGTACGAGAAACATTTTCCTCTGACGTTGCATCGGAATAATTATTATAATTCATTATTATACATACATACATACATACATACATACATACATACATATTATTAATAAATATAATTGTTTTTTTTGTTTTTTCTTTTCTTCAAATAAACCCACATTGCCATTTCTCTGAGCGTGTGCTGCGAGCTTCAACGAGAAACATTCGGCGCGAAACTGTCGAGCGGCCGGCCGTCGCGCGCCGCACCTGTACGAGAAACATTTTCCTCTGACGTTGCATCGGAATAATTATTATAATTCATTATTATACATACATACATACATACATACATACATACATATTATTAATAAATTAATTTTTTTTTTTTTTTTTTTTTTTTTTCTTCAAATAAACCCACATTGCCATTTCTCTGAGCGTGTGCTGCGAGCTTCAACGAGAAACATTCGGCGCGAAACTGTCGAGCGGCCGGCCGTCGCGCGCCGCACCTGTACGAGAAACATTTTCCTCTGACGTTGCATCGGAATAATTATTATAATTCATTACTATACATACATACATACATACATACATACATACATACATACATACATACATACATATTATTAATAAATATAATTGTTTTTTTTTTTTTTTCTTTTCTTCAAATAAACCCACATTGCCATTTCTCTGAGCGTGTGCTGCGAGCTTCAACGAGAAACATTCGGCGCGAAACTGTCGAGCGGCCGGCCGTCGCGCGCCGCACCTGTACGAGAAACATTTTCCTCTGACGTTGCATCGGAATAATTATTATAATTCATTATTATACATACATACATACATACATACATACATACATATTATTAATAAATTAATTGTTTTTTTTTTTTTTTTTTTTTTCTTCAAATAAACCCACATTGCCATTTCTCTGAGCGTGTGCTGCGAGCTTCAACGAGAAACATTCGGCGCGAAACTGTCGAGCGGCCGGCCGTCGCGCGCCGCACCTGTACGAGAAACATTTTCCTCTGACGTTGCATCGGAATAATTATTATAATTCATTACTATACATACATACATACATACATACATACATACATACATATTATTAATAAATATAATTGTTTTTTTTGTTTTTTCTTTTCTTCAAATAAACCCACATTGCCATTTCTCTGAGCGTGTGCTGCGAGCTTCAACGAGAAACATTCGGCGCGAAACTGTCGAGCGGCCGGCCGTCGCGCGCCGCACCTGTACGAGAAACATTTTCCTCTGACGTTGCATCGGAATAATTATTATAATTCATTATTATACATACATACATACATACATACATACATACATACATATTATTAATAAATATAATTGTTTTTTTTGTTTTTTCTTTTCTTCAAATAAACCCACATTGCCATTTCTCTGAGCGTGTGCTGCGAGCTTCAACGAGAAACATTCGGCGCGAAACTGTCGAGCGGCCGGCCGTCGCGCGCCGCACCTGTACGAGAAACATTTTCCTCTGACGTTGCATCGGAATAATTATTATAATTCATTATTATACATACATACATACATACATACATACATACATACATACATACATATTATTAATAAATATAATTGTTTTTTTTGTTTTTTCTTTTCTTCAAATAAACCCACATTGCCATTTCTCTGAGCGTGTGCTGCGAGCTTCAACGAGAAACATTCGGCGCGAAACTGTCGAGCGGCCGGCCGTCGCG
Organism: Pieris brassicae; assembly: GCF_905147105.1. NCBI lineage: Eukaryota > Metazoa > Arthropoda > Insecta > Lepidoptera > Pieridae > Pieris > Pieris brassicae. The sequence goes on from NW_025576215.1 coordinate 7,134, forward strand.
CGCCGCACCTGTACGAGAAACATTTTCCTCTGACGTTGCATCGGAATAATTATTATAATTCATTATTATACATACATACATACATACATACATACATACATACATACATACATACATATTATTAATAAATTAATTGTTTTTTTTTTTTTTTTTTTTTTTCTTCAAATAAACCCACATTGCCATTTCTCTGAGCGTGTGCTGCGAGCTTCAACGAGAAACATATCTATCAATACAAATGTCTATGCAAAAAAAAGAAAACAAACAAAATCATATCAGTCAATAAAATAAATAATAATATTTTTTTACTACTACTACTAGTACTACTACGTGCTACTACTGCACGCCAATACACATACATAATAAAATGAAAAATCGTCTCTCTCTCGCTCGCTCTACGAGAAACATTCGACGTCCGCTCCAATGCCGACGCGGACTATTGCTCTCGGTATAGATGTGGAGCGAAACAGTCGTGCGCACAGCGTCGACTCGTTCTCGTTGCCGCGCGTCGTTCGTCTCAAATAGACACGAACGACGGACGAGAGAGAATGTGTTCTTGTTTTTGTGTTTGTGCGAAGTGTGAGAATATTATATACATATATTCGCGCATGGATGATATAGATATGGGTATGGATTTTCGGAGGAAATTATATCAAATTCGTATTTCGAATGCGAGACCGCCGAGATCTTTCCCAGCTCTCTCTCTCTCTGTGTGTGTGGTGTATAGTACATTTTATATATCTCTCTTGTGTCAACACAAAATAACAAAGAATATACATACTACTCCTCCTCATATTTTATATAATATAATATAAAATTATATTATAGCACCGCGTTCGCAGACCGTATGGTGATGTTACCAATCGACCAAGATTTGGGACCGTCTCCCCCGGTGTTATCTGTGATGTTAAAAGAATACGCTTCTAGGCACACCTCAACGCAGGGCGCCTAGCGTGTTCGACACGTGCGCGGTCGCCACGGCGACCGTATATGGAAAGAATGTATAAAAGAGGACGCACACGCGCCCATCGTCGAAACGGTGTGCGCAGCGTCGTGTTGGAATTTATCCCTCAAGCTCCGGGCGTTGATCGTATCTAGTGCGAATCATGCGTGTGTGTGCGCATGTAATTGCCAGCCGAGTTTTAATATGTTTACAATAACGTATTGAATAAAAATTGAGAAGTTGCGTTTAGATGAATGTTCAATTTTCAAATTGTCACAACATCGATTCCCGCCCGCGGGGTCGTGTTCGTTGCAGTTTTATGTCCCTCACAGTGGTCGAGCATCGTTGTACATCACCTCGTTGCGAGATCGTGACGGGACGGCCGCTCGTAGACCGGTCAAAGTTAGTCTATCGATATGAAGCGCGAACGTCGCGTCGCGTGCAAATTCGACGCGTTACGTTCACGCGTGTCGAGAAGGCGCGCGCGCAAGCGCGCGCCCCTCGACGCCGCCGAGCCAGCGGCTCGCCGAAGCCGCGTGACCGCGGTGTAGGCGTGTCGTTTGCGTAAGCAGCTCCCTGGTTGATCCTGCCAGTAGTTATATGCTTGTCTCAAAGATTAAGCCATGCATGTCTCAGTGCAAGCCGTATTAAGGCGATACCGCGAATGGCTCAATATATCAGTTTTGGTTCCTTAGATCTTACTCAGTTACTTGGATAACTGTGGTAATTCTAGAGCTAATACATGCAATCAGAACTCTGACCAGTGATGGGATGAGTGCTTTTATTAGATCAAAACCAATCGGCGGAGGGCCATGCGTCCGAAGTCGTTAATTTTGATGAATCTGGATAACTTTTGCCGATCGCACGGTCCAGTACCGGCGACGCATCTTTCAAATGTCTGCCTTATCAACTTTCGATGGTAGTTTCTGCGACTACCATGGTTGTCACGGGTAACGGGGAATCAGGGTTCGATTCCGGAGAGGGAGCCTGAGAAACGGCTACCACATCCAAGGAAGGCAGCAGGCGCGCAAATTACCCACTCCCGGCACGGGGAGGTAGTGACGAAAAATAACGATACGGGACTCTTACGAGGCCTCGTAATCGGAATGAGTACACTTTAAATATTTTAACGAGGAACAATTGGAGGGCAAGTCTGGTGCCAGCAGCCGCGGTAATTCCAGCTCCAATAGCGTATACTAAAATTGTTGCGGTTAAAAAGCTCGTAGTTGCATTTGTGCGCCGCGCTGTCGGTGCACCGCATCCGCGGTGATACTGACACGTCTGCGGAGCATATCGTCGGTGAGCCGGCGGTAAAACGCCGGTTCAATATCAAAATCCTATCGCGGTGCTCTTCGGTGAGTGTCGAGGTGGGCCGACAATTTTACTTTGAACAAATTAGAGTGCTCAAAGCGGGCTCAAAATGCCGCTTGAATATTTCGTGCATGGAATAATAGAATATGATCTCGGTTCTATTTTGTTGGTTTTCAGAACTCCGAGGTAATGATTAATAGGGATAACTGGGGGCATTCGTATTGCGACGTTAGAGGTGAAATTCTTGGATCGTCGCAAGACGAACATCAGCGAAAGCATTTGCCAAAGGTGTTTTCATCAATCAAGAACGAAAGTTAGAGGTTCGAAGGCGATTAGATACCGCCCTAGTTCTAACCGTAAATATGTCATCTAGCGATCCGCCGACGTTACTACAATGGCTCGGCGGGCAGCTTCCGGGAAACCAAAGATTTTGGACTCCGGGGGGAGTATGGTTGCAAAGCTGAAACTTAAAGGAATTGACGGAAGGGCACCACCAGGAGTGGAGCCTGCGGCTTAATTTGACTCAACACGGGAAATCTCACCAGGCCCGGACACCGGACGGATTGACAGATTAACAGCTCTTTCTTGATTCGGTGGGTGGTGGTGCATGGCCGTT
>NW_025576215.1:17500-22500 GCF_905147105.1 Pieris brassicae
TCTTGTCGCGTCGCGTGGCGATCTTGTACGAGAAACATTTTCCTCTGACATTGTATCGGAATAATTATTATAATTCATTATTATACATACATACATACATACATACATACATACATACATACATACATACATATTATTAATAAATATAATTGTTTTTTTTGTTTTTTCTTTTCTTCAAATAAACCCACATTGCCATTTCTCTGAGCGTGTGCTGCGAGCTTCAACGAGAAACATTCGGCGCGAAACTGTCGAGCGGCCGGCCGTCGCGCGCCGCACCTGTACGAGAAACATTTTCCTCTGACGTTGCATCGGAATAATTATTATAATTCATTATTATACATACATACATACATACATACATACATACATACATATTATTAATAAATATAATTGTTTTTTTTGTTTTTTCTTTTCTTCAAATAAACCCACATTGCCATTTCTCTGAGCGTGTGCTGCGAGCTTCAACGAGAAACATTCGGCGCGAAACTGTCGAGCGGCCGGCCGTCGCGCGCCGCACCTGTACGAGAAACATTTTCCTCTGACGTTGCATCGGAATAATTATTATAATTCATTATTATACATACATACATACATACATACATACATACATATTATTAATAAATTAATTGTTTTTTTTTTTTTTTTTTTTTTTCTTCAAATAAACCCACATTGCCATTTCTCTGAGCGTGTGCTGCGAGCTTCAACGAGAAACATTCGGCGCGAAACTGTCGAGCGGCCGGCCGTCGCGCGCCGCACCTGTACGAGAAACATTTTCCTCTGACGTTGCATCGGAATAATTATTATAATTCATTACTATACATACATACATACATACATACATACATACATACATACATACATACATACATATTATTAATAAATATAATTGTTTTTTTTGTTTTTTCTTTTCTTCAAATAAACCCACATTGCCATTTCTCTGAGCGTGTGCTGCGAGCTTCAACGAGAAACATTCGGCGCGAAACTGTCGAGCGGCCGGCCGTCGCGCGCCGCACCTGTACGAGAAACATTTTCCTCTGACGTTGCATCGGAATAATTATTATAATTCATTATTATACATACATACATACATACATACATACATACATATTATTAATAAATTAATTGTTTTTTTTTTTTTTTTTTTTTTCTTCAAATAAACCCACATTGCCATTTCTCTGAGCGTGTGCTGCGAGCTTCAACGAGAAACATTCGGCGCGAAACTGTCGAGCGGCCGGCCGTCGCGCGCCGCACCTGTACGAGAAACATTTTCCTCTGACGTTGCATCGGAATAATTATTATAATTCATTACTATACATACATACATACATACATACATACATACATACATATTATTAATAAATATAATTGTTTTTTTTTTTTTTTCTTTTCTTCAAATAAACCCACATTGCCATTTCTCTGAGCGTGTGCTGCGAGCTTCAACGAGAAACATTCGGCGCGAAACTGTCGAGCGGCCGGCCGTCGCGCGCCGCACCTGTACGAGAAACATTTTCCTCTGACGTTGCATCGGAATAATTATTATAATTCATTATTATACATACATACATACATACATACATACATACATACATATTATTAATAAATATAATTGTTTTTTTTGTTTTTTCTTTTCTTCAAATAAACCCACATTGCCATTTCTCTGAGCGTGTGCTGCGAGCTTCAACGAGAAACATTCGGCGCGAAACTGTCGAGCGGCCGGCCGTCGCGCGCCGCACCTGTACGAGAAACATTTTCCTCTGACGTTGCATCGGAATAATTATTATAATTCATTATTATACATACATACATACATACATACATACATACATACATATTATTAATAAATATAATTGTTTTTTTTGTTTTTTCTTTTCTTCAAATAAACCCACATTGCCATTTCTCTGAGCGTGTGCTGCGAGCTTCAACGAGAAACATTCGGCGCGAAACTGTCGAGCGGCCGGCCGTCGCGCGCCGCACCTGTACGAGAAACATTTTCCTCTGACGTTGCATCGGAATAATTATTATAATTCATTATTATACATACATACATACATACATACATACATACATACATACATACATATTATTAATAAATTAATTGTTTTTTTTTTTTTTTTTTTTTTTCTTCAAATAAACCCACATTGCCATTTCTCTGAGCGTGTGCTGCGAGCTTCAACGAGAAACATATCTATCAATACAAATGTCTATGCAAAAAAAAGAAAACAAACAAAATCATATCAGTCAATAAAATAAATAATAATATTTTTTTACTACTACTACTAGTACTACTACGTGCTACTACTGCACGCCAATACACATACATAATAAAATGAAAAATCGTCTCTCTCTCGCTCGCTCTACGAGAAACATTCGACGTCCGCTCCAATGCCGACGCGGACTATTGCTCTCGGTATAGATGTGGAGCGAAACAGTCGTGCGCACAGCGTCGACTCGTTCTCGTTGCCGCGCGTCGTTCGTCTCAAATAGACACGAACGACGGACGAGAGAGAATGTGTTCTTGTTTTTGTGTTTGTGCGAAGTGTGAGAATATTATATACATATATTCGCGCATGGATGATATAGATATGGGTATGGATTTTCGGAGGAAATTATATCAAATTCGTATTTCGAATGCGAGACCGCCGAGATCTTTCCCAGCTCTCTCTCTCTCTGTGTGTGTGGTGTATAGTACATTTTATATATCTCTCTTGTGTCAACACAAAATAACAAAGAATATACATACTACTCCTCCTCATATTTTATATAATATAATATAAAATTATATTATAGCACCGCGTTCGCAGACCGTATGGTGATGTTACCAATCGACCAAGATTTGGGACCGTCTCCCCCGGTGTTATCTGTGATGTTAAAAGAATACGCTTCTAGGCACACCTCAACGCAGGGCGCCTAGCGTGTTCGACACGTGCGCGGTCGCCACGGCGACCGTATATGGAAAGAATGTATAAAAGAGGACGCACACGCGCCCATCGTCGAAACGGTGTGCGCAGCGTCGTGTTGGAATTTATCCCTCAAGCTCCGGGCGTTGATCGTATCTAGTGCGAATCATGCGTGTGTGTGCGCATGTAATTGCCAGCCGAGTTTTAATATGTTTACAATAACGTATTGAATAAAAATTGAGAAGTTGCGTTTAGATGAATGTTCAATTTTCAAATTGTCACAACATCGATTCCCGCCCGCGGGGTCGTGTTCGTTGCAGTTTTATGTCCCTCACAGTGGTCGAGCATCGTTGTACATCACCTCGTTGCGAGATCGTGACGGGACGGCCGCTCGTAGACCGGTCAAAGTTAGTCTATCGATATGAAGCGCGAACGTCGCGTCGCGTGCAAATTCGACGCGTTACGTTCACGCGTGTCGAGAAGGCGCGCGCGCAAGCGCGCGCCCCTCGACGCCGCCGAGCCAGCGGCTCGCCGAAGCCGCGTGACCGCGGTGTAGGCGTGTCGTTTGCGTAAGCAGCTCCCTGGTTGATCCTGCCAGTAGTTATATGCTTGTCTCAAAGATTAAGCCATGCATGTCTCAGTGCAAGCCGTATTAAGGCGATACCGCGAATGGCTCAATATATCAGTTTTGGTTCCTTAGATCTTACTCAGTTACTTGGATAACTGTGGTAATTCTAGAGCTAATACATGCAATCAGAACTCTGACCAGTGATGGGATGAGTGCTTTTATTAGATCAAAACCAATCGGCGGAGGGCCATGCGTCCGAAGTCGTTAATTTTGATGAATCTGGATAACTTTTGCCGATCGCACGGTCCAGTACCGGCGACGCATCTTTCAAATGTCTGCCTTATCAACTTTCGATGGTAGTTTCTGCGACTACCATGGTTGTCACGGGTAACGGGGAATCAGGGTTCGATTCCGGAGAGGGAGCCTGAGAAACGGCTACCACATCCAAGGAAGGCAGCAGGCGCGCAAATTACCCACTCCCGGCACGGGGAGGTAGTGACGAAAAATAACGATACGGGACTCTTACGAGGCCTCGTAATCGGAATGAGTACACTTTAAATATTTTAACGAGGAACAATTGGAGGGCAAGTCTGGTGCCAGCAGCCGCGGTAATTCCAGCTCCAATAGCGTATACTAAAATTGTTGCGGTTAAAAAGCTCGTAGTTGCATTTGTGCGCCGCGCTGTCGGTGCACCGCATCCGCGGTGATACTGACACGTCTGCGGAGCATATCGTCGGTGAGCCGGCGGTAAAACGCCGGTTCAATATCAAAATCCTATCGCGGTGCTCTTCGGTGAGTGTCGAGGTGGGCCGACAATTTTACTTTGAACAAATTAGAGTGCTCAAAGCGGGCTCAAAATGCCGCTTGAATATTTCGTGCATGGAATAATAGAATATGATCTCGGTTCTATTTTGTTGGTTTTCAGAACTCCGAGGTAATGATTAATAGGGATAACTGGGGGCATTCGTATTGCGACGTTAGAGGTGAAATTCTTGGATCGTCGCAAGACGAACATCAGCGAAAGCATTTGCCAAAGGTGTTTTCATCAATCAAGAACGAAAGTTAGAGGTTCGAAGGCGATTAGATACCGCCCTAGTTCTAACCGTAAATATGTCATCTAGCGATCCGCCGACGTTACTACAATGGCTCGGCGGGCAGCTTCCGGGAAACCAAAGATTTTGGACTCCGGGGGGAGTATGGTTGCAAAGCTGAAACTTAAAGGAATTGACGGAAGGGCACCACCAGGAGTGGAGCCTGCGGCTTAATTTGACTCAACACGGGAAATCTCACCAGGCCCGGACACCGGAAGGATTGACAGATTAACAGCTCTTTCTTGATTCGGTGGGTGGTGGTGCATGGCCGTTCTTAGTTGGTGGAGCGATTTGTCTGGTTAATTCCGGTAACGAACGAGACTCTAGCCTGCTAAATAGGCGTCGTCATTCAAGGTGTGCGCGACTCTCGGGGAGCGCAACTCACTGGCGACGTATTAAAATTCTTCTTAGAGGGACCGGCGGCTTCGAGCCGCACGAGATTGA
>NW_025576215.1:30000-35000 GCF_905147105.1 Pieris brassicae
TTTTTTTTTTTTTTTCTTCAAATAAACCCACATTGCCATTTCTCTGAGCGTGTGCTGCGAGCTTCAACGAGAAACATTCGGCGCGAAACTGTCGAGCGGCCGGCCGTCGCGCGCCGCACCTGTACGAGAAACATTTTCCTCTGACGTTGCATCGGAATAATTATTATAATTCATTATTATACATACATACATACATACATACATACATATTATTAATAAATATAATTGTTTTTTCTTTTCTTCAAATAAACCCACATTGCCATTTCTCTGAGCGTGTGCTGCGAGCTTCAACGAGAAACATTCGGCGCGAAACTGTCGAGCGGCCGGCCGTCGCGCGCCGCACCTGTACGAGAAACATTTTCCTCTGACGTTGCATCGGAATAATTATTATAATTCATTATTATACATACATACATACATACATACATACATACATACATACATACATATTATTAATAAATATAATTGTTTTTTTTGTTTTTTCTTTTCTTCAAATAAACCCACATTGCCATTTCTCTGAGCGTGTGCTGCGAGCTTCAACGAGAAACATTCGGCGCGAAACTGTCGAGCGGCCGGCCGTCGCGCGCCGCACCTGTACGAGAAACATTTTCCTCTGACGTTGCATCGGAATAATTATTATAATTCATTATTATACATACATACATACATACATACATACATATTATTAATAAATATAATTGTTTTTTCTTTTCTTCAAATAAACCCACATTGCCATTTCTCTGAGCGTGTGCTGCGAGCTTCAACGAGAAACATTCGGCGCGAAACTGTCGAGCGGCCGGCCGTCGCGCGCCGCACCTGTACGAGAAACATTTTCCTCTGACGTTGCATCGGAATAATTATTATAATTCATTATTATACATACATACATACATACATACATACATACATACATACATACATATTATTAATAAATATAATTGTTTTTTTTGTTTTTTCTTTTCTTCAAATAAACCCACATTGCCATTTCTCTGAGCGTGTGCTGCGAGCTTCAACGAGAAACATATCTATCAATACAAATGTCTATGCAAAAAAAAGAAAACAAACAAAATCATATCAGTCAATAAAATAAATAATAATATTTTTTTACTACTACTACTACTACTACTAGTACTACTACGTGCTACTACTGCACGCCAATACACATACATAATAAAATGAAAAATCGTCTCTCTCTCGCTCGCTCTACGAGAAACATTCGACGTCCGCTCCAATGCCGACGCGGACTATTGCTCTCGGTATAGATGTGGAGCGAAACAGTCGTGCGCACAGCGTCGACTCGTTCTCGTTGCCGCGCGTCGTTCGTCTCAAATAGACACGAACGACGGACGAGAGAGAATGTGTTCTTGTTTTTGTGTTTGTGCGAAGTGTGAGAATATTATATACATATATTCGCGCATGGATGATATAGATATGGGTATGGATTTTCGGAGGAAATTATATCAAATTCGTATTTCGAATGCGAGACCGCCGAGATCTTTCCCAGCTCTCTCTCTCTCTGTGTGTGTGGTGTATAGTACATTTTATATATCTCTCTTGTGTCAACACAAAATAACAAAGAATATACATACTACTCCTCCTCATATTTTATATAATATAATATAAAATTATATTATAGCACCGCGTTCGCAGACCGTATGGTGATGTTACCAATCGACCAAGATTTGGGACCGTCTCCCCCGGTGTTATCTGTGATGTTAAAAGAATACGCTTCTAGGCACACCTCAACGCAGGGCGCCTAGCGTGTTCGACACGTGCGCGGTCGCCACGGCGACCGTATATGGAAAGAATGTATAAAAGAGGACGCACACGCGCCCATCGTCGAAACGGTGTGCGCAGCGTCGTGTTGGAATTTATCCCTCAAGCTCCGGGCGTTGATCGTATCTAGTGCGAATCATGCGTGTGTGTGCGCATGTAATTGCCAGCCGAGTTTTAATATGTTTACAATAACGTATTGAATAAAAATTGAGAAGTTGCGTTTAGATGAATGTTCAATTTTCAAATTGTCACAACATCGATTCCCGCCCGCGGGGTCGTGTTCGTTGCAGTTTTATGTCCCTCACAGTGGTCGAGCATCGTTGTACATCACCTCGTTGCGAGATCGTGACGGGACGGCCGCTCGTAGACCGGTCAAAGTTAGTCTATCGATATGAAGCGCGAACGTCGCGTCGCGTGCAAATTCGACGCGTTACGTTCACGCGTGTCGAGAAGGCGCGCGCGCAAGCGCGCGCCCCTCGACGCCGCCGAGCCAGCGGCTCGCCGAAGCCGCGTGACCGCGGTGTAGGCGTGTCGTTTGCGTAAGCAGCTCCCTGGTTGATCCTGCCAGTAGTTATATGCTTGTCTCAAAGATTAAGCCATGCATGTCTCAGTGCAAGCCGTATTAAGGCGATACCGCGAATGGCTCAATATATCAGTTTTGGTTCCTTAGATCTTACTCAGTTACTTGGATAACTGTGGTAATTCTAGAGCTAATACATGCAATCAGAACTCTGACCAGTGATGGGATGAGTGCTTTTATTAGATCAAAACCAATCGGCGGAGGGCCATGCGTCCGAAGTCGTTAATTTTGATGAATCTGGATAACTTTTGCCGATCGCACGGTCCAGTACCGGCGACGCATCTTTCAAATGTCTGCCTTATCAACTTTCGATGGTAGTTTCTGCGACTACCATGGTTGTCACGGGTAACGGGGAATCAGGGTTCGATTCCGGAGAGGGAGCCTGAGAAACGGCTACCACATCCAAGGAAGGCAGCAGGCGCGCAAATTACCCACTCCCGGCACGGGGAGGTAGTGACGAAAAATAACGATACGGGACTCTTACGAGGCCTCGTAATCGGAATGAGTACACTTTAAATATTTTAACGAGGAACAATTGGAGGGCAAGTCTGGTGCCAGCAGCCGCGGTAATTCCAGCTCCAATAGCGTATACTAAAATTGTTGCGGTTAAAAAGCTCGTAGTTGCATTTGTGCGCCGCGCTGTCGGTGCACCGCATCCGCGGTGATACTGACACGTCTGCGGAGCATATCGTCGGTGAGCCGGCGGTAAAACGCCGGTTCAATATCAAAATCCTATCGCGGTGCTCTTCGGTGAGTGTCGAGGTGGGCCGACAATTTTACTTTGAACAAATTAGAGTGCTCAAAGCGGGCTCAAAATGCCGCTTGAATATTTCGTGCATGGAATAATAGAATATGATCTCGGTTCTATTTTGTTGGTTTTCAGAACTCCGAGGTAATGATTAATAGGGATAACTGGGGGCATTCGTATTGCGACGTTAGAGGTGAAATTCTTGGATCGTCGCAAGACGAACATCAGCGAAAGCATTTGCCAAAGGTGTTTTCATCAATCAAGAACGAAAGTTAGAGGTTCGAAGGCGATTAGATACCGCCCTAGTTCTAACCGTAAATATGTCATCTAGCGATCCGCCGACGTTACTACAATGGCTCGGCGGGCAGCTTCCGGGAAACCAAAGATTTTGGACTCCGGGGGGAGTATGGTTGCAAAGCTGAAACTTAAAGGAATTGACGGAAGGGCACCACCAGGAGTGGAGCCTGCGGCTTAATTTGACTCAACACGGGAAATCTCACCAGGCCCGGACACCGGAAGGATTGACAGATTAACAGCTCTTTCTTGATTCGGTGGGTGGTGGTGCATGGCCGTTCTTAGTTGGTGGAGCGATTTGTCTGGTTAATTCCGGTAACGAACGAGACTCTAGCCTGCTAAATAGGCGTCGTCATTCAAGGTGTGCGCGACTCTCGGGGAGCGCAACTCACTGGCGACGTATTAAAATTCTTCTTAGAGGGACCGGCGGCTTCGAGCCGCACGAGATTGAGCAATAACAGGTCTGTGATGCCCTTAGATGTCCTGGGCCGCACGCGCGCTACACTGAAGGAATCAACATGTTCTCCCTGGCCTAGAGGCCCGGGCAACCCGTTGAAACTCCTTCGTGCTGGGGATTGGGGTTTGCAATTATCCCCCATAAACGAGGAATTCCTAGTAAGCGCGAGTCATAAGCTCGCGTTGATTACGTCCCTGCCCTTTGTACACACCGCCCGTCGCTACTACCGATTGAATGATTTAGTGAGGTCTTCGGACCGACACGCGGTGGCCTCACGGCCGTCGGCGTTGCTGGGAAGTTGACCAAACTTGATCATTTAGAGGAAGTAAAAGTCGTAACAAGGTTTCCGTAGGGGAACCTGCGGAAGGATCATTAACGTTGGTTTTTTCTTTTTGTTTTGTTGTTGTCAAAGACTCGCAAAAAAAGAAAAAAATACAAAAAACACGTGAATGATACGAATCAAAATCGAATCCGAGACGGTTGACTCTCTCTCGTCGATTCGCGACGTGTGCGTTGCGACACGCTTTGATTAGCGTTCGCTATCGCCTATTGATACTTTGAAATAATATTTTAATTTTTGTGTACAACCACGCAAATAAAAGAGATTTTCTTTCTTTTCATTTGTCGTACACGTTAATGATAAGTATTATTTTCAAATTTTTTTGTTTAATTTTTTCGCACCTTTTATATTTTCTCATACAAAAACACACACAAAAACAAAACGATTACCCTGAACGGTGGATCACTTGGCTCGCGGGTCGATGAAGAACGCAGTTAACTGCGCGTCATAGTGTGAACTGCAGGACACATTTGAACATCGACATTTCGAACGCACATTGCGGTCCGTGGAGAAATATCCAGGACCACTCCTGTCTGAGGGCCGGCTGCATAAAAACAAAAAGCCACACTGTTCGCGTGACGAGCGGCGATCGCTGCGACTCCGGTCGTAGCGCCGCATCTCTGTCGCGCGTGCAATTGACGGTTTCGCTAGGCCGCCGAGCGGCCGAACGATCCGTTCGAATATATGTTCGATTACGACTCGTCATCCGTATTGGCCGTGTTAAGCCACGTCTATACGATACTTTTGTCGCACAAATAAATTCTCCCCGCCGCACCGTGTCTCCCGCGGCACGGGTGCGCGTCGA
>NW_025576215.1:37500-45000 GCF_905147105.1 Pieris brassicae
AGGGAATCCGGTTCCTATTCCGGAACCCGGCAGCGGAACCGTTTCAATAATCGTTCCCTCGTTTATTACGAGCGAGTGTTCGACGGGGTAACCCAAAGTGGCCTGAAGACGCCGCCGAGGGGTCCGGGAAGAGTTTTCTTTTCTGCCTGAGCGTTCGAGTTCCATGGAATCCTATAGAAGGGAGATATGGTTCGGAACGCGAAGAGCACCGCATTTGCGGCGGTGTCCGGATACTCTCTGCGGACCTTGAAAATTCAGGTGAGGGATGTACGTGGAGATGTCGCGCCGGTTCGTACCCATATCCGCAGCAGGTCTCCAAGGTGAAGAGCCTCTAGTCGATAGAATAATGTAGGTAAGGGAAGTCGGCAAATTGGATCCGTAACTTCGGAATAAGGATTGGCTCTGAGGACCGGGGCGTGTCGGGTTTGGACGGGAAGCGGATGCGGCCGGTGCCGGGCCTGGTCGATGCTCGTTGCGTTCGCGCGCTTCGTGCTGAATCCGGACCCGCGTTCCGGCCTTCCGCGGATCTTCCTAGCCGTAAGGCCGCGACGGACGCGCGCTTCGCGGCGTGCGGCCCGGCGCGGTTCTGTACGACCGCCGTTCAACGGTCAGCTCAGCTCAGCTTGACAGAGTAGATACTATCTACATATCTATCGACAGAGTTGTAGATATCGTGCCGTTGAACGGCATCTTGTCGCGTCGCGTGGCGATCTTGTACGAGAAACATTTTCCTCTGACATTGTATCGGAATAATTATTATAATTCATTATTATACATACATACATACATACATACATACATACATACATACATACATACATACATACATACATACATATTATTAATAAATTAATTGTTTTTTTTTTTTTTTTTTTTTTTCTTCAAATAAACCCACATTGCCATTTCTCTGAGCGTGTGCTGCGAGCTTCAACGAGAAACATTCGGCGCGAAACTGTCGAGCGGCCGGCCGTCGCGCGCCGCACCTGTACGAGAAACATTTTCCTCTGACGTTGCATCGGAATAATTATTATAATTCATTATTATACATACATACATACATACATACATACATATTATTAATAAATATAATTGTTTTTTCTTTTCTTCAAATAAACCCACATTGCCATTTCTCTGAGCGTGTGCTGCGAGCTTCAACGAGAAACATTCGGCGCGAAACTGTCGAGCGGCCGGCCGTCGCGCGCCGCACCTGTACGAGAAACATTTTCCTCTGACGTTGCATCGGAATAATTATTATAATTCATTATTATACATACATACATACATACATACATACATACATACATACATACATATTATTAATAAATATAATTGTTTTTTTTGTTTTTTCTTTTCTTCAAATAAACCCACATTGCCATTTCTCTGAGCGTGTGCTGCGAGCTTCAACGAGAAACATTCGGCGCGAAACTGTCGAGCGGCCGGCCGTCGCGCGCCGCACCTGTACGAGAAACATTTTCCTCTGACGTTGCATCGGAATAATTATTATAATTCATTATTATACATACATACATACATACATACATACATATTATTAATAAATATAATTGTTTTTTCTTTTCTTCAAATAAACCCACATTGCCATTTCTCTGAGCGTGTGCTGCGAGCTTCAACGAGAAACATTCGGCGCGAAACTGTCGAGCGGCCGGCCGTCGCGCGCCGCACCTGTACGAGAAACATTTTCCTCTGACGTTGCATCGGAATAATTATTATAATTCATTATTATACATACATACATACATACATACATACATACATATTATTAATAAATTAATTGTTTTTTTTTTTTTTTTTTTTTTTCTTCAAATAAACCCACATTGCCATTTCTCTGAGCGTGTGCTGCGAGCTTCAACGAGAAACATTCGGCGCGAAACTGTCGAGCGGCCGGCCGTCGCGCGCCGCACCTGTACGAGAAACATTTTCCTCTGACGTTGCATCGGAATAATTATTATAATTCATTACTATACATACATACATACATACATACATACATACATACATACATACATACATACATATTATTAATAAATATAATTGTTTTTTTTTTTTTTTCTTTTCTTCAAATAAACCCACATTGCCATTTCTCTGAGCGTGTGCTGCGAGCTTCAACGAGAAACATTCGGCGCGAAACTGTCGAGCGGCCGGCCGTCGCGCGCCGCACCTGTACGAGAAACATTTTCCTCTGACGTTGCATCGGAATAATTATTATAATTCATTATTATACATACATACATACATACATACATACATACATACATATTATTAATAAATATAATTGTTTTTTTTGTTTTTTCTTTTCTTCAAATAAACCCACATTGCCATTTCTCTGAGCGTGTGCTGCGAGCTTCAACGAGAAACATTCGGCGCGAAACTGTCGAGCGGCCGGCCGTCGCGCGCCGCACCTGTACGAGAAACATTTTCCTCTGACGTTGCATCGGAATAATTATTATAATTCATTATTATACATACATACATACATACATACATACATACATACATATTATTAATAAATATAATTGTTTTTTTTGTTTTTTCTTTTCTTCAAATAAACCCACATTGCCATTTCTCTGAGCGTGTGCTGCGAGCTTCAACGAGAAACATTCGGCGCGAAACTGTCGAGCGGCCGGCCGTCGCGCGCCGCACCTGTACGAGAAACATTTTCCTCTGACGTTGCATCGGAATAATTATTATAATTCATTATTATACATACATACATACATACATACATACATACATACATACATATTATTAATAAATTAATTGTTTTTTTTTTTTTTTTTTTTTTTTTTTAAATAAACCCACATTGCCATTTCTCTGAGCGTGTGCTGCGAGCTTCAACGAGAAACATATCTATCAATACAAATGTCTATGCAAAAAAAAGAAAACAAACAAAATCATATCAGTCAATAAAATAAATAATAATATTTTTTTACTACTACTACTACTACTACTAGTACTACTACGTGCTACTACTGCACGCCAATACACATACATAATAAAATGAAAAATCGTCTCTCTCTCGCTCGCTCTACGAGAAACATTCGACGTCCGCTCCAATGCCGACGCGGACTATTGCTCTCGGTATAGATGTGGAGCGAAACAGTCGTGCGCACAGCGTCGACTCGTTCTCGTTGCCGCGCGTCGTTCGTCTCAAATAGACACGAACGACGGACGAGAGAGAATGTGTTCTTGTTTTTGTGTTTGTGCGAAGTGTGAGAATATTATATACATATATTCGCGCATGGATGATATAGATATGGGTATGGATTTTCGGAGGAAATTATATCAAATTCGTATTTCGAATGCGAGACCGCCGAGATCTTTCCCAGCTCTCTCTCTCTCTGTGTGTGTGGTGTATAGTACATTTTATATATCTCTCTTGTGTCAACACAAAATAACAAAGAATATACATACTACTCCTCCTCATATTTTATATAATATAATATAAAATTATATTATAGCACCGCGTTCGCAGACCGTATGGTGATGTTACCAATCGACCAAGATTTGGGACCGTCTCCCCCGGTGTTATCTGTGATGTTAAAAGAATACGCTTCTAGGCACACCTCAACGCAGGGCGCCTAGCGTGTTCGACACGTGCGCGGTCGCCACGGCGACCGTATATGGAAAGAATGTATAAAAGAGGACGCACACGCGCCCATCGTCGAAACGGTGTGCGCAGCGTCGTGTTGGAATTTATCCCTCAAGCTCCGGGCGTTGATCGTATCTAGTGCGAATCATGCGTGTGTGTGCGCATGTAATTGCCAGCCGAGTTTTAATATGTTTACAATAACGTATTGAATAAAAATTGAGAAGTTGCGTTTAGATGAATGTTCAATTTTCAAATTGTCACAACATCGATTCCCGCCCGCGGGGTCGTGTTCGTTGCAGTTTTATGTCCCTCACAGTGGTCGAGCATCGTTGTACATCACCTCGTTGCGAGATCGTGACGGGACGGCCGCTCGTAGACCGGTCAAAGTTAGTCTATCGATATGAAGCGCGAACGTCGCGTCGCGTGCAAATTCGACGCGTTACGTTCACGCGTGTCGAGAAGGCGCGCGCGCAAGCGCGCGCCCCTCGACGCCGCCGAGCCAGCGGCTCGCCGAAGCCGCGTGACCGCGGTGTAGGCGTGTCGTTTGCGTAAGCAGCTCCCTGGTTGATCCTGCCAGTAGTTATATGCTTGTCTCAAAGATTAAGCCATGCATGTCTCAGTGCAAGCCGTATTAAGGCGATACCGCGAATGGCTCAATATATCAGTTTTGGTTCCTTAGATCTTACTCAGTTACTTGGATAACTGTGGTAATTCTAGAGCTAATACATGCAATCAGAACTCTGACCAGTGATGGGATGAGTGCTTTTATTAGATCAAAACCAATCGGCGGAGGGCCATGCGTCCGAAGTCGTTAATTTTGATGAATCTGGATAACTTTTGCCGATCGCACGGTCCAGTACCGGCGACGCATCTTTCAAATGTCTGCCTTATCAACTTTCGATGGTAGTTTCTGCGACTACCATGGTTGTCACGGGTAACGGGGAATCAGGGTTCGATTCCGGAGAGGGAGCCTGAGAAACGGCTACCACATCCAAGGAAGGCAGCAGGCGCGCAAATTACCCACTCCCGGCACGGGGAGGTAGTGACGAAAAATAACGATACGGGACTCTTACGAGGCCTCGTAATCGGAATGAGTACACTTTAAATATTTTAACGAGGAACAATTGGAGGGCAAGTCTGGTGCCAGCAGCCGCGGTAATTCCAGCTCCAATAGCGTATACTAAAATTGTTGCGGTTAAAAAGCTCGTAGTTGCATTTGTGCGCCGCGCTGTCGGTGCACCGCATCCGCGGTGATACTGACACGTCTGCGGAGCATATCGTCGGTGAGCCGGCGGTAAAACGCCGGTTCAATATCAAAATCCTATCGCGGTGCTCTTCGGTGAGTGTCGAGGTGGGCCGACAATTTTACTTTGAACAAATTAGAGTGCTCAAAGCGGGCTCAAAATGCCGCTTGAATATTTCGTGCATGGAATAATAGAATATGATCTCGGTTCTATTTTGTTGGTTTTCAGAACTCCGAGGTAATGATTAATAGGGATAACTGGGGGCATTCGTATTGCGACGTTAGAGGTGAAATTCTTGGATCGTCGCAAGACGAACATCAGCGAAAGCATTTGCCAAAGGTGTTTTCATCAATCAAGAACGAAAGTTAGAGGTTCGAAGGCGATTAGATACCGCCCTAGTTCTAACCGTAAATATGTCATCTAGCGATCCGCCGACGTTACTACAATGGCTCGGCGGGCAGCTTCCGGGAAACCAAAGATTTTGGACTCCGGGGGGAGTATGGTTGCAAAGCTGAAACTTAAAGGAATTGACGGAAGGGCACCACCAGGAGTGGAGCCTGCGGCTTAATTTGACTCAACACGGGAAATCTCACCAGGCCCGGACACCGGAAGGATTGACAGATTAACAGCTCTTTCTTGATTCGGTGGGTGGTGGTGCATGGCCGTTCTTAGTTGGTGGAGCGATTTGTCTGGTTAATTCCGGTAACGAACGAGACTCTAGCCTGCTAAATAGGCGTCGTCATTCAAGGTGTGCGCGACTCTCGGGGAGCGCAACTCACTGGCGACGTATTAAAATTCTTCTTAGAGGGACCGGCGGCTTCGAGCCGCACGAGATTGAGCAATAACAGGTCTGTGATGCCCTTAGATGTCCTGGGCCGCACGCGCGCTACACTGAAGGAATCAACATGTTCTCCCTGGCCTAGAGGCCCGGGCAACCCGTTGAAACTCCTTCGTGCTGGGGATTGGGGTTTGCAATTATCCCCCATAAACGAGGAATTCCTAGTAAGCGCGAGTCATAAGCTCGCGTTGATTACGTCCCTGCCCTTTGTACACACCGCCCGTCGCTACTACCGATTGAATGATTTAGTGAGGTCTTCGGACCGACACGCGGTGGCCTCACGGCCGTCGGCGTTGCTGGGAAGTTGACCAAACTTGATCATTTAGAGGAAGTAAAAGTCGTAACAAGGTTTCCGTAGGGGAACCTGCGGAAGGATCATTAACGTTGGTTTTTTCTTTTTGTTTTGTTGTTGTCAAAGACTCGCAAAAAAAGAAAAAAATACAAAAACACGTGAATGATACGAATCAAAATCGAATCCGAGACGGTTGACTCTCTCTCGTCGATTCGCGACGTGTGCGTTGCGACACGCTTTGATTAGCGTTCGCTATCGCCTATTGATACTTTGAAATAATATTTTAATTTTTGTGTACAACCACGCAAATAAAAGAGATTTTCTTTCTTTTCATTTGTCGTACACGTTAATGATAAGTATTATTTTCAAATTTTTTTGTTTAATTTTTTCGCACCTTTTATATTTTCTCATACAAAAACACACACAAAAACAAAACGATTACCCTGAACGGTGGATCACTTGGCTCGCGGGTCGATGAAGAACGCAGTTAACTGCGCGTCATAGTGTGAACTGCAGGACACATTTGAACATCGACATTTCGAACGCACATTGCGGTCCGTGGAGAAATATCCAGGACCACTCCTGTCTGAGGGCCGGCTGCATAAAAACAAAAAGCCACACTGTTCGCGTGACGAGCGGCGATCGCTGCGACTCCGGTCGTAGCGCCGCATCTCTGTCGCGCGTGCAATTGACGGTTTCGCTAGGCCGCCGAGCGGCCGAACGATCCGTTCGAATATATGTTCGATTACGACTCGTCATCCGTATTGGCCGTGTTAAGCCACGTCTATACGATACTTTTGTCGCACAAATAAATTCTCCCCGCCGCACCGTGTCTCCCGCGGCACGGGTGCGCGTCGAGTCTTTACGCAACGACAACGACAACGACGACAACGACGTTCGCGTTTACGCGTCGCGCGTGTTTGCTCGCATCGTCCCGGTCCCGCATGGCGATCGCGCGACGGTCGGCGCCGGTGCGCGCGTCGACGTGTCTCGACGCTGTCGTTGAAAGTTGTCGCGTTCGGCTCAGTTTCTCTTACTCTCGCGAGAGGAAGCGAAACGCGCGCGCCCGCTGCTCTAGCGGTTGCGCCCAGTGTGTGCGTGCGGTGTTTGTGCAATTGTAGTGTGTACGAAATTATTGTGACGTGTGTTCTTAAAACGGACGGAACGATGCCGTCGTTAACGAACAACAACAGAAGAACCGCTTGGTGGTGTGCGATTGATTGATTTCGCGCAACGCGACATCTATGTGTCGCCACCACCACGCTGTTCGCAAGGTGCCGCGCCGCTTTCGTGCGAGCGCATATAATGTAGGCGGACTCGACGTCCGGAGGGCGCGTGGCGTCGTCGACGCGCTTGTAAAAATAGCGTGTCGCGTACGCCCGTTGCGCCGACGGATATCGCGTCTGCCTCACACCTTTTTATCGTTGGCCTCAGATCAGGGAGGATCACCCGCCGAATTTAAGCATATTAGTAAGCGGAGGAAAAGAAACTAACCAGGATTCCCTTAGTAGCTGCGAGC
>NW_025576215.1:50000-55000 GCF_905147105.1 Pieris brassicae
CAACTCAAAGTGATTGACGTTTGACATCAATTTTATGTCGGTTTTATGAAATAGATTTTGGTCGGCGGTCGGTAACGGCCATATATGTCTTATATATCAATTTGTATGAAAAAGTTTCAAAAAAAAAAAAAAAAACTCAATCAACTAAGTAAGTAAGTAAGTAAGCAAGCACTTAAGTTTCTTTTAGTGAGTACTATCTAGAATAATTAAAAATATCGACATTTAAATCGACGGTCCCTATTTGGAAGGTTAACCTATAGCCCTAATAATAATTATATTATTATGATTATGACAATGTTGATGTTGTTGCACTAGACACACCATAATAAACCATAAATAGTTTTTCTTACCAGAAGAGTTTTTATTTTTAAATATTCAATTTTAACTAGAAACGTATCGCTATCGCTAACAAAACCCCACACCACACACCACCACACGTTACACACATATACTTGACAGAGTAGATACTATCTACATATATATCGACAGAGTTGTAGATATCGTGCCGTTGAACGGCATCTTGTCGCGTCGCGTGGCGATCTTGTACGAGAAACATTTTCCTCTGACATTGTATCGGAATAATTATTATAATTCATTATTATACATACATACATACATACATACATACATACATACATACATACATACATATTATTAATAAATATAATTGTTTTTTTTGTTTTTTCTTTTCTTCAAATAAACCCACATTGCCATTTCTCTGAGCGTGTGCTGCGAGCTTCAACGAGAAACATTCGGCGCGAAACTGTCGAGCGGCCGGCCGTCGCGCGCCGCACCTGTACGAGAAACATTTTCCTCTGACGTTGCATCGGAATAATTATTATAATTCATTATTATACATACATACATACATACATACATACATACATACATATTATTAATAAATATAATTGTTTTTTTTGTTTTTTCTTTTCTTCAAATAAACCCACATTGCCATTTCTCTGAGCGTGTGCTGCGAGCTTCAACGAGAAACATTCGGCGCGAAACTGTCGAGCGGCCGGCCGTCGCGCGCCGCACCTGTACGAGAAACATTTTCCTCTGACGTTGCATCGGAATAATTATTATAATTCATTACTATACATACATACATACATACATACATACATACATACATACATACATACATATTATTAATAAATATAATTGTTTTTTTTGTTTTTTCTTTTCTTCAAATAAACCCACATTGCCATTTCTCTGAGCGTGTGCTGCGAGCTTCAACGAGAAACATTCGGCGCGAAACTGTCGAGCGGCCGGCCGTCGCGCGCCGCACCTGTACGAGAAACATTTTCCTCTGACGTTGCATCGGAATAATTATTATAATTCATTATTATACATACATACATACATACATATTATTAATAAATATAATTGTTTTTTTTGTTTTTTCTTTTCTTCAAATAAACCCACATTGCCATTTCTCTGAGCGTGTGCTGCGAGCTTCAACGAGAAACATTCGGCGCGAAACTGTCGAGCGGCCGGCCGTCGCGCGCCGCACCTGTACGAGAAACATTTTCCTCTGACGTTGCATCGGAATAATTATTATAATTCATTATTATACATACATACATACATACATACATACATACATATTATTAATAAATTAATTGTTTTTTTTTTTTTTTTTTTTTTTCTTCAAATAAACCCACATTGCCATTTCTCTGAGCGTGTGCTGCGAGCTTCAACGAGAAACATTCGGCGCGAAACTGTCGAGCGGCCGGCCGTCGCGCGCCGCACCTGTACGAGAAACATTTTCCTCTGACGTTGCATCGGAATAATTATTATAATTCATTACTATACATACATACATACATACATACATACATACATACATACATACATACATACATATTATTAATAAATATAATTGTTTTTTTTGTTTTTTCTTTTCTTCAAATAAACCCACATTGCCATTTCTCTGAGCGTGTGCTGCGAGCTTCAACGAGAAACATTCGGCGCGAAACTGTCGAGCGGCCGGCCGTCGCGCGCCGCACCTGTACGAGAAACATTTTCCTCTGACGTTGCATCGGAATAATTATTATAATTCATTATTATACATACATACATACATACATACATACATACATACATATTATTAATAAATATAATTGTTTTTTTTGTTTTTTCTTTTCTTCAAATAAACCCACATTGCCATTTCTCTGAGCGTGTGCTGCGAGCTTCAACGAGAAACATTCGGCGCGAAACTGTCGAGCGGCCGGCCGTCGCGCGCCGCACCTGTACGAGAAACATTTTCCTCTGACGTTGCATCGGAATAATTATTATAATTCATTATTATACATACATACATACATACATACATACATACATACATATTATTAATAAATATAATTGTTTTTTTTGTTTTTTCTTTTCTTCAAATAAACCCACATTGCCATTTCTCTGAGCGTGTGCTGCGAGCTTCAACGAGAAACATTCGGCGCGAAACTGTCGAGCGGCCGGCCGTCGCGCGCCGCACCTGTACGAGAAACATTTTCCTCTGACGTTGCATCGGAATAATTATTATAATTCATTATTATACATACATACATACATACATACATACATACATACATACATACATATTATTAATAAATTAATTGTTTTTTTTTTTTTTTTTTTTTTTCTTCAAATAAACCCACATTGCCATTTCTCTGAGCGTGTGCTGCGAGCTTCAACGAGAAACATATCTATCAATACAAATGTCTATGCAAAAAAAAGAAAACAAACAAAATCATATCAGTCAATAAAATAAATAATAATATTTTTTTACTACTACTACTAGTACTACTACGTGCTACTACTGCACGCCAATACACATACATAATAAAATGAAAAATCGTCTCTCTCTCGCTCGCTCTACGAGAAACATTCGACGTCCGCTCCAATGCCGACGCGGACTATTGCTCTCGGTATAGATGTGGAGCGAAACAGTCGTGCGCACAGCGTCGACTCGTTCTCGTTGCCGCGCGTCGTTCGTCTCAAATAGACACGAACGACGGACGAGAGAGAATGTGTTCTTGTTTTTGTGTTTGTGCGAAGTGTGAGAATATTATATACATATATTCGCGCATGGATGATATAGATATGGGTATGGATTTTCGGAGGAAATTATATCAAATTCGTATTTCGAATGCGAGACCGCCGAGATCTTTCCCAGCTCTCTCTCTCTCTGTGTGTGTGGTGTATAGTACATTTTATATATCTCTCTTGTGTCAACACAAAATAACAAAGAATATACATACTACTCCTCCTCATATTTTATATAATATAATATAAAATTATATTATAGCACCGCGTTCGCAGACCGTATGGTGATGTTACCAATCGACCAAGATTTGGGACCGTCTCCCCCGGTGTTATCTGTGATGTTAAAAGAATACGCTTCTAGGCACACCTCAACGCAGGGCGCCTAGCGTGTTCGACACGTGCGCGGTCGCCACGGCGACCGTATATGGAAAGAATGTA
The DNA here is from genome assembly GCF_905147105.1 of Pieris brassicae. NCBI lineage: Eukaryota > Metazoa > Arthropoda > Insecta > Lepidoptera > Pieridae > Pieris > Pieris brassicae. The sequence goes on from NW_025576215.1 coordinate 53,481, forward strand.
TAAAAGAGGACGCACACGCGCCCATCGTCGAAACGGTGTGCGCAGCGTCGTGTTGGAATTTATCCCTCAAGCTCCGGGCGTTGATCGTATCTAGTGCGAATCATGCGTGTGTGTGCGCATGTAATTGCCAGCCGAGTTTTAATATGTTTACAATAACGTATTGAATAAAAATTGAGAAGTTGCGTTTAGATGAATGTTCAATTTTCAAATTGTCACAACATCGATTCCCGCCCGCGGGGTCGTGTTCGTTGCAGTTTTATGTCCCTCACAGTGGTCGAGCATCGTTGTACATCACCTCGTTGCGAGATCGTGACGGGACGGCCGCTCGTAGACCGGTCAAAGTTAGTCTATCGATATGAAGCGCGAACGTCGCGTCGCGTGCAAATTCGACGCGTTACGTTCACGCGTGTCGAGAAGGCGCGCGCGCAAGCGCGCGCCCCTCGACGCCGCCGAGCCAGCGGCTCGCCGAAGCCGCGTGACCGCGGTGTAGGCGTGTCGTTTGCGTAAGCAGCTCCCTGGTTGATCCTGCCAGTAGTTATATGCTTGTCTCAAAGATTAAGCCATGCATGTCTCAGTGCAAGCCGTATTAAGGCGATACCGCGAATGGCTCAATATATCAGTTTTGGTTCCTTAGATCTTACTCAGTTACTTGGATAACTGTGGTAATTCTAGAGCTAATACATGCAATCAGAACTCTGACCAGTGATGGGATGAGTGCTTTTATTAGATCAAAACCAATCGGCGGAGGGCCATGCGTCCGAAGTCGTTAATTTTGATGAATCTGGATAACTTTTGCCGATCGCACGGTCCAGTACCGGCGACGCATCTTTCAAATGTCTGCCTTATCAACTTTCGATGGTAGTTTCTGCGACTACCATGGTTGTCACGGGTAACGGGGAATCAGGGTTCGATTCCGGAGAGGGAGCCTGAGAAACGGCTACCACATCCAAGGAAGGCAGCAGGCGCGCAAATTACCCACTCCCGGCACGGGGAGGTAGTGACGAAAAATAACGATACGGGACTCTTACGAGGCCTCGTAATCGGAATGAGTACACTTTAAATATTTTAACGAGGAACAATTGGAGGGCAAGTCTGGTGCCAGCAGCCGCGGTAATTCCAGCTCCAATAGCGTATACTAAAATTGTTGCGGTTAAAAAGCTCGTAGTTGCATTTGTGCGCCGCGCTGTCGGTGCACCGCATCCGCGGTGATACTGACACGTCTGCGGAGCATATCGTCGGTGAGCCGGCGGTAAAACGCCGGTTCAATATCAAAATCCTATCGCGGTGCTCTTCGGTGAGTGTCGAGGTGGGCCGACAATTTTACTTTGAACAAATTAGAGTGCTCAAAGCGGGCTCAAAATGCCGCTTGAATATTTCGTGCATGGAATAATAGAATATGATCTCGGTTCTATTTTGTTGGTTTTCAGAACTCCGAGGTAATGATTAATAGGGATAACTGGGGGCATTCGTATTGCGACGTTAGAGGTGAAATTCTTGGATCGTCGCAAGACGAACATCAG
>NW_025576215.1:62500-70000 GCF_905147105.1 Pieris brassicae
TTAAGTTTCTTTTAGTGAGTACTATCTAGAATAATTAAAAATATCGACATTTAAATCGACGGTCCCTATTTGGAAGGTTAACCTATAGCCCTAATAATAATTATATTATTATGATTATGACAATGTTGATGTTGTTGCACTAGACACACCATAATAAACCATAAATAGTTTTTCTTACCAGAAGAGTTTTTATTTTTAAATATTCAATTTTAACTAGAAACGTATCGCTATCGCTAACAAAACCCCACACCACACACCACCACACGTTACACACATATACTTGACAGAGTAGATACTATCTACATATATATCGACAGAGTTGTAGATATCGTGCCGTTGAACGGCATCTTGTCGCGTCGCGTGGCGATCTTGTACGAGAAACATTTTCCTCTGACATTGTATCGGAATAATTATTATAATTCATTATTATACATACATACATACATACATACATACATACATACATACATACATACATATTATTAATAAATATAATTGTTTTTTTTGTTTTTTCTTTTCTTCAAATAAACCCACATTGCCATTTCTCTGAGCGTGTGCTGCGAGCTTCAACGAGAAACATTCGGCGCGAAACTGTCGAGCGGCCGGCCGTCGCGCGCCGCACCTGTACGAGAAACATTTTCCTCTGACGTTGCATCGGAATAATTATTATAATTCATTATTATACATACATACATACATACATACATACATACATACATACATATTATTAATAAATATAATTGTTTTTTTTGTTTTTTCTTTTCTTCAAATAAACCCACATTGCCATTTCTCTGAGCGTGTGCTGCGAGCTTCAACGAGAAACATTCGGCGCGAAACTGTCGAGCGGCCGGCCGTCGCGCGCCGCACCTGTACGAGAAACATTTTCCTCTGACGTTGCATCGGAATAATTATTATAATTCATTACTATACATACATACATACATACATACATACATACATACATACATACATACATATTATTAATAAATATAATTGTTTTTTTTGTTTTTTCTTTTCTTCAAATAAACCCACATTGCCATTTCTCTGAGCGTGTGCTGCGAGCTTCAACGAGAAACATTCGGCGCGAAACTGTCGAGCGGCCGGCCGTCGCGCGCCGCACCTGTACGAGAAACATTTTCCTCTGACGTTGCATCGGAATAATTATTATAATTCATTATTATACATACATACATACATACATACATACATACATACATATTATTAATAAATATAATTGTTTTTTTTGTTTTTTCTTTTCTTCAAATAAACCCACATTGCCATTTCTCTGAGCGTGTGCTGCGAGCTTCAACGAGAAACATTCGGCGCGAAACTGTCGAGCGGCCGGCCGTCGCGCGCCGCACCTGTACGAGAAACATTTTCCTCTGACGTTGCATCGGAATAATTATTATAATTCATTATTATACATACATACATACATACATACATACATACATATTATTAATAAATTAATTGTTTTTTTTTTTTTTTTTTTTTTTCTTCAAATAAACCCACATTGCCATTTCTCTGAGCGTGTGCTGCGAGCTTCAACGAGAAACATTCGGCGCGAAACTGTCGAGCGGCCGGCCGTCGCGCGCCGCACCTGTACGAGAAACATTTTCCTCTGACGTTGCATCGGAATAATTATTATAATTCATTACTATACATACATACATACATACATACATACATACATACATACATACATACATACATATTATTAATAAATATAATTGTTTTTTTTGTTTTTTCTTTTCTTCAAATAAACCCACATTGCCATTTCTCTGAGCGTGTGCTGCGAGCTTCAACGAGAAACATTCGGCGCGAAACTGTCGAGCGGCCGGCCGTCGCGCGCCGCACCTGTACGAGAAACATTTTCCTCTGACGTTGCATCGGAATAATTATTATAATTCATTACTATACATACATACATACATACATACATACATACATACATACATACATACATATTATTAATAAATATAATTGTTTTTTTTGTTTTTTCTTTTCTTCAAATAAACCCACATTGCCATTTCTCTGAGCGTGTGCTGCGAGCTTCAACGAGAAACATTCGGCGCGAAACTGTCGAGCGGCCGGCCGTCGCGCGCCGCACCTGTACGAGAAACATTTTCCTCTGACGTTGCATCGGAATAATTATTATAATTCATTATTATACATACATACATACATACATACATACATACATACATATTATTAATAAATATAATTGTTTTTTTTGTTTTTTCTTTTCTTCAAATAAACCCACATTGCCATTTCTCTGAGCGTGTGCTGCGAGCTTCAACGAGAAACATTCGGCGCGAAACTGTCGAGCGGCCGGCCGTCGCGCGCCGCACCTGTACGAGAAACATTTTCCTCTGACGTTGCATCGGAATAATTATTATAATTCATTATTATACATACATACATACATACATACATACATACATATTATTAATAAATTAATTGTTTTTTTTTTTTTTTTTTTTTTTCTTCAAATAAACCCACATTGCCATTTCTCTGAGCGTGTGCTGCGAGCTTCAACGAGAAACATTCGGCGCGAAACTGTCGAGCGGCCGGCCGTCGCGCGCCGCACCTGTACGAGAAACATTTTCCTCTGACGTTGCATCGGAATAATTATTATAATTCATTACTATACATACATACATACATACATACATACATACATACATACATACATACATACATATTATTAATAAATATAATTGTTTTTTTTGTTTTTTCTTTTCTTCAAATAAACCCACATTGCCATTTCTCTGAGCGTGTGCTGCGAGCTTCAACGAGAAACATTCGGCGCGAAACTGTCGAGCGGCCGGCCGTCGCGCGCCGCACCTGTACGAGAAACATTTTCCTCTGACGTTGCATCGGAATAATTATTATAATTCATTATTATACATACATACATACATACATACATACATACATACATATTATTAATAAATATAATTGTTTTTTTTGTTTTTTCTTTTCTTCAAATAAACCCACATTGCCATTTCTCTGAGCGTGTGCTGCGAGCTTCAACGAGAAACATTCGGCGCGAAACTGTCGAGCGGCCGGCCGTCGCGCGCCGCACCTGTACGAGAAACATTTTCCTCTGACGTTGCATCGGAATAATTATTATAATTCATTATTATACATACATACATACATACATACATACATACATACATATTATTAATAAATATAATTGTTTTTTTTGTTTTTTCTTTTCTTCAAATAAACCCACATTGCCATTTCTCTGAGCGTGTGCTGCGAGCTTCAACGAGAAACATTCGGCGCGAAACTGTCGAGCGGCCGGCCGTCGCGCGCCGCACCTGTACGAGAAACATTTTCCTCTGACGTTGCATCGGAATAATTATTATAATTCATTACTATACATACATACATACATACATACATACATACATACATACATACATACATATTATTAATAAATATAATTGTTTTTTTTGTTTTTTCTTTTCTTCAAATAAACCCACATGGCCATTTCTCTGAGCGTGTGCTGCGAGCTTCAACGAGAAACATTCGGCGCGAAACTGTCGAGCGGCCGGCCGTCGCGCGCCGCACCTGTACGAGAAACATTTTCCTCTGACGTTGCATCGGAATAATTATTATAATTCATTATTATACATACATACATACATACATACATACATACATACATATTATTAATAAATATAATTGTTTTTTTTGTTTTTTCTTTTCTTCAAATAAACCCACATTGCCATTTCTCTGAGCGTGTGCTGCGAGCTTCAACGAGAAACATTCGGCGCGAAACTGTCGAGCGGCCGGCCGTCGCGCGCCGCACCTGTACGAGAAACATTTTCCTCTGACGTTGCATCGGAATAATTATTATAATTCATTACTATACATACATACATACATACATACATACATACATACATATTATTAATAAATATAATTGTTTTTTTTGTTTTTTCTTTTCTTCAAATAAACCCACATTGCCATTTCTCTGAGCGTGTGCTGCGAGCTTCAACGAGAAACATTCGGCGCGAAACTGTCGAGCGGCCGGCCGTCGCGCGCCGCACCTGTACGAGAAACATTTTCCTCTGACGTTGCATCGGAATAATTATTATAATTCATTACTATACATACATACATACATACATACATACATACATACATACATACATACATACATATTATTAATAAATATAATTGTTTTTTTTGTTTTTTCTTTTCTTCAAATAAACCCACATTGCCATTTCTCTGAGCGTGTGCTGCGAGCTTCAACGAGAAACATTCGGCGCGAAACTGTCGAGCGGCCGGCCGTCGCGCGCCGCACCTGTACGAGAAACATTTTCCTCTGACGTTGCATCGGAATAATTATTATAATTCATTATTATACATACATACATACATACATACATACATACATACATATTATTAATAAATATAATTGTTTTTTTTGTTTTTTCTTTTCTTCAAATAAACCCACATTGCCATTTCTCTGAGCGTGTGCTGCGAGCTTCAACGAGAAACATTCGGCGCGAAACTGTCGAGCGGCCGGCCGTCGCGCGCCGCACCTGTACGAGAAACATTTTCCTCTGACGTTGCATCGGAATAATTATTATAATTCATTATTATACATACATACATACATACATACATACATACATACATATTATTAATAAATATAATTGTTTTTTTTGTTTTTTCTTTTCTTCAAATAAACCCACATTGCCATTTCTCTGAGCGTGTGCTGCGAGCTTCAACGAGAAACATTCGGCGCGAAACTGTCGAGCGGCCGGCCGTCGCGCGCCGCACCTGTACGAGAAACATTTTCCTCTGACGTTGCATCGGAATAATTATTATAATTCATTATTATACATACATACATACATACATACATACATACATACATACATATTATTAATAAATTAATTGTTTTTTTTTTTTTTTTTTTTTTTTTTAAAATAAACCCCCATTGCCATTTCTCTGAGCGTGTGCTGCGAGCTTCAACGAGAAACATATCTATCAATACAAATGTCTATGCAAAAAAAAGAAAACAAACAAAATCATATCAGTCAATAAAATAAATAATAATATTTTTTTACTACTACTACTAGTACTACTACGTGCTACTACTGCACGCCAATACACATACATAATAAAATGAAAAATCGTCTCTCTCTCGCTCGCTCTACGAGAAACATTCGACGTCCGCTCCAATGCCGACGCGGACTATTGCTCTCGGTATAGATGTGGAGCGAAACAGTCGTGCGCACAGCGTCGACTCGTTCTCGTTGCCGCGCGTCGTTCGTCTCAAATAGACACGAACGACGGACGAGAGAGAATGTGTTCTTGTTTTTGTGTTTGTGCGAAGTGTGAGAATATTATATACATATATTCGCGCATGGATGATATAGATATGGGTATGGATTTTCGGAGGAAATTATATCAAATTCGTATTTCGAATGCGAGACCGCCGAGATCTTTCCCAGCTCTCTCTCTCTCTGTGTGTGTGGTGTATAGTACATTTTATATATCTCTCTTGTGTCAACACAAAATAACAAAGAATATACATACTACTCCTCCTCATATTTTATATAATATAATATAAAATTATATTATAGCACCGCGTTCGCAGACCGTATGGTGATGTTACCAATCGACCAAGATTTGGGACCGTCTCCCCCGGTGTTATCTGTGATGTTAAAAGAATACGCTTCTAGGCACACCTCAACGCAGGGCGCCTAGCGTGTTCGACACGTGCGCGGTCGCCACGGCGACCGTATATGGAAAGAATGTATAAAAGAGGACGCACACGCGCCCATCGTCGAAACGGTGTGCGCAGCGTCGTGTTGGAATTTATCCCTCAAGCTCCGGGCGTTGATCGTATCTAGTGCGAATCATGCGTGTGTGTGCGCATGTAATTGCCAGCCGAGTTTTAATATGTTTACAATAACGTATTGAATAAAAATTGAGAAGTTGCGTTTAGATGAATGTTCAATTTTCAAATTGTCACAACATCGATTCCCGCCCGCGGGGTCGTGTTCGTTGCAGTTTTATGTCCCTCACAGTGGTCGAGCATCGTTGTACATCACCTCGTTGCGAGATCGTGACGGGACGGCCGCTCGTAGACCGGTCAAAGTTAGTCTATCGATATGAAGCGCGAACGTCGCGTCGCGTGCAAATTCGACGCGTTACGTTCACGCGTGTCGAGAAGGCGCGCGCGCAAGCGCGCGCCCCTCGACGCCGCCGAGCCAGCGGCTCGCCGAAGCCGCGTGACCGCGGTGTAGGCGTGTCGTTTGCGTAAGCAGCTCCCTGGTTGATCCTGCCAGTAGTTATATGCTTGTCTCAAAGATTAAGCCATGCATGTCTCAGTGCAAGCCGTATTAAGGCGATACCGCGAATGGCTCAATATATCAGTTTTGGTTCCTTAGATCTTACTCAGTTACTTGGATAACTGTGGTAATTCTAGAGCTAATACATGCAATCAGAACTCTGACCAGTGATGGGATGAGTGCTTTTATTAGATCAAAACCAATCGGCGGAGGGCCATGCGTCCGAAGTCGTTAATTTTGATGAATCTGGATAACTTTTGCCGATCGCACGGTCCAGTACCGGCGACGCATCTTTCAAATGTCTGCCTTATCAACTTTCGATGGTAGTTTCTGCGACTACCATGGTTGTCACGGGTAACGGGGAATCAGGGTTCGATTCCGGAGAGGGAGCCTGAGAAACGGCTACCACATCCAAGGAAGGCAGCAGGCGCGCAAATTACCCACTCCCGGCACGGGGAGGTAGTGACGAAAAATAACGATACGGGACTCTTACGAGGCCTCGTAATCGGAATGAGTACACTTTAAATATTTTAACGAGGAACAATTGGAGGGCAAGTCTGGTGCCAGCAGCCGCGGTAATTCCAGCTCCAATAGCGTATACTAAAATTGTTGCGGTTAAAAAGCTCGTAGTTGCATTTGTGCGCCGCGCTGTCGGTGCACCGCATCCGCGGTGATACTGACACGTCTGCGGAGCATATCGTCGGTGAGCCGGCGGTAAAACGCCGGTTCAATATCAAAATCCTATCGCGGTGCTCTTCGGTGAGTGTCGAGGTGGGCCGACAATTTTACTTTGAACAAATTAGAGTGCTCAAAGCGGGCTCAAAATGCCGCTTGAATATTTCGTGCATGGAATAATAGAATATGATCTCGGTTCTATTTTGTTGGTTTTCAGAACTCCGAGGTAATGATTAATAGGGATAACTGGGGGCATTCGTATTGCGACGTTAGAGGTGAAATTCTTGGATCGTCGCAAGACGAACATCAGCGAAAGCATTTGCCAAAGGTGTTTTCATCAATCAAGAACGAAAGTTAGAGGTTCGAAGGCGATTAGATACCGCCCTAGTTCTAACCGTAAATATGTCATCTAGCGATCCGCCGACGTTACTACAATGGCTCGGCGGGCAGCTTCCGGGAAACCAAAGATTTTGGACTCCGGGGGGAGTATGGTTGCAAAGCT
>NW_025576216.1:0-76765 GCF_905147105.1 Pieris brassicae
ATACAGTTATTCGTTTCATAACGATTAACTAAATCATGGGAGTTACACTCCGAGAGCATAGCCAGACGCAGGCACTCTCTTCAACATACAGTTATTCGTTTCATAACGATTAAGTAAATCATGGGAGTTACACTCCGAGAGCATAGCCAGACGCAGGCACTCTCTTCAACATACAGTTATTCGTTTCATAACGATTAACTAAATCATGGGAGTTACACTCCGAGAGCATAGCCAGACGCAGGCACTCTCTTCTACATTACAGTTATTCGTTTCATAACGATTAACTAAATCATGGGAGTTACACTCCGAGAGCATAGCCAGACGCAGGCACTCTCTTCTACATACAGTTATTCGTTTCATAAACGATTAACTAAATCATGGGAGTTACACTCCGAGAGCATAGCCAGACGCAGGCACTCTCTTCAACATTACAGTTATTCGTTTCATAACGATTAACTAAATCATGGGAGTTACACTCCGAGAGCATAGCCAGACGCAGGCACTCTCTTCAACATACAGTTATTCGTTTCATAACGATTAACTAAATCATGGGAGTTACACTCCGAGAGCATAGCCAGACGCAGGCACTCTCTTCAACATACAGTTATTCGTTTCATAACGATTAACTAAATCATGGGAGTTACACTCCGAGAGCATAGCCAGACGCAGGCACTCTCTTCTACATACAGTTATTCGTTTCATAACGATTAACTAAATCATGGGAGTTACACTCCGAGAGCATAGCCAGACGCAGGCACTCTCTTCTACATACAGTTATTCGTTTCATAACGATTAACTAAATCATGGGAGTTACACTCCGAGAGCATAGCCAGACGCAGGCACTCTCTTCAACATACAGTTATTCGTTTCATAACGATTAACTAAATCATGGGAGTTACACTCCGAGAGCATAGCCAGACGCAGGCACTCTCTTCAACATACAGTTATTCGTTTCATAACGATTAACTAAATCATGGGAGTTACACTCCGAGAGCATAGCCAGACGCAGGCACTCTCTTCAACATACAGTTATTCGTTTCATAACGATTAACTAAATCATGGGAGTTACACTCCGAGAGCATAGCCAGACGCAGGCACTCTCTTCAACATACAGTTATTCGTTTCATAACGATTAACTAAATCATGGGAGTTACACTCCGAGAGCATACATAGCTAGACGTAGGCACTCTCTTCTACATACAGTTATTCGTTTCATAACGATTAACTAAATCATGGGAGTTACACTCCGAGAGCATAGCCAGACGCAGGCACTCTCTTCTACATACAGTTATTCGTTTCATAACGATTAACTAAATCATGGGAGTTACACTCCGAGAGCATAGCCAGACGCAGGCACTCTCTTCTACATACAGTTATTCGTTTCATAACGATTAACTAAATCATGGGAGTTACACTCCGAGAGCATAGCCAGACGCAGGCACTCTCTTCTACATACAGTTATTCGTTTCATAACGATTAACTAAATCATGGGAGTTACACTCCGAGAGCATAGCCAGACGCAGGCACTCTCTTCTACATACAGTTATTCGTTTCATAACGATTAACTAAATCATGGGAGTTACACTCCGAGAGCATAGCCAGACGCAGGCACTCTCTTCTACATACAGTTATTCGTTTCATAACGATTAACTAAATCATGGGAGTTACACTCCGAGAGCATAGCCAGACGCAGGCACTCTCTTCTACATACAGTTATTCATTTCATAACGATTAACTAAATCATGGGAGTTACACTCCGAGAGCATACATAGCCAGACGTAGGCACTCTCTTCAACATACAGTTATTCGTTTCATAACGATTAACTAAATCATGGGAGTTACACTCCGAGAGCATAGCCAGACGCAGGCACTCTCTTCTACATACAGTTATTCGTTTCATAACGATTAACTAAATCATGGGAGTTACACTCCGAGAGCATACATAGCCAGACGTAGGCACTCTCTTCTACATACAGTTATTCGTTTCATAACGATTAACTAAATCATGGGAGTTACACTCCGAGAGCATAGCCAGACGCAGGCACTCTCTTCTACATACAGTTATTCGTTTCATAACGATTAACTAAATCATGGGAGTTACACTCCGAGAGCATAGCCAGACGCAGGCACTCTCTTCTACATACAGTTATTCGTTTCATAACGATTAACTAAATCATGGGAGTTACACTCCGAGAGCATAGCCAGACGCAGGCACTCTCTTCAACATACAGTTATTCGTTTCATAACGATTAACTAAATCATGGGAGTTACACTCCGAGAGCATAGCCAGACGCAGGCACTCTCTTCAACATACAGTTATTCGTTTCATAACGATTAACTAAATCATGGGAGTTACACTCCGAGAGCATAGCCAGACGCAGGCACTCTCTTCAACATACAGTTATTCGTTTCATAACGATTAACTAAATCATGGGAGTTACACTCCGAGAGCATAGCCAGACGCAGGCACTCTCTTCTACATACAGTTATTCGTTTCATAACGATTAACTAAATCATGGGAGTTACACTCCGAGAGCATAGCCAGACGCAGGCACTCTCTTCAACATACAGTTATTCGTTTCATAACGATTAACTAAATCATGGGAGTTACACTCCGAGAGCATAGCCAGACGCAGGCACTCTCTTCTACATACAGTTATTCGTTTCATAACGATTAACTAAATCATGGGAGTTACACTCCGAGAGCATAGCCAGACGCAGGCACTCTCTTCAACATACAGTTATTCGTTTCATAACGATTAACTAAATCATGGGAGTTACACTCCGAGAGCATAGCCAGACGCAGGCACTCTCTTCTACATACAGTTATTCGTTTCATAACGATTAACTAAATCATGGGAGTTACACTCCGAGAGCATAGCCAGACGCAGGCACTCTCTTCTACATACAGTTATTCATTTCATAACGATTAACTAAATCATGGGAGTTACACTCCGAGAGCATACATAGCCAGACGTAGGCACTCTCTTCAACATACAGTTATTCGTTTCATAACGATTAACTAAATCATGGGAGTTACACTCCGAGAGCATAGCCAGACGCAGGCACTCTCTTCAACATACAGTTATTCGTTTCATAACGATTAACTAAATCATGGGAGTTACACTCCGAGAGCATACATAGCCAGACGTAGGCACTCTCTTCTACATACAGTTATTCGTTTCATAACGATTAACTAAATCATGGGAGTTACACTCCGAGAGCATACATAGCTAGACGTAGGCACTCTCTTCTACATACAGTTATTCGTTTCATAACGATTAACTAAATAATGGGAGTTACACTCCGAGAGCATAGCCAGACGCAGGCACTCTCTTCTACATACAGTAATTCGTTTCATAACGATTAACTAAATCATGGGAGTTACACTCCGAGAGCATAGCCAGACGCAGGCACTCTCTTCTACATACAGTTATTCGTTTCATAACGATTAACTAAATCATGGGAGTTACACTCCGAGAGCATACATAGCCAGACGTAGGCACTCTCTTCTACATACAGTTATTCGTTTCATAACGATTAACTAAATCATGGGAGTTACACTCCGAGAGCAAAGCCAGACGCAGGCACTCTCTTCTACATACAGTTATTCGTTTCATAACGATTAACTAAATAATGGGAGTTACACTCCGAGAGCATAGCCAGACGCAGGCACTCTCTACTACATACAGTTATTCGTTTCATAACGATTAACTAAATCATGGGAGTTACACTCCGAGAGCATAGCCAGACGCAGGCACTCTCTTCTACATACAGTTATTCGTTTCATAACGATTAACTAAATCATGGGAGTTACACTCCGAGAGCATAGCCAGACGCAGGCACTCTCTTCTACATACAGTTATTCGTTTCATAACGATTAACTAAATCATGGGAGTTACACTCCGAGAGCATAGCCAGACGCAGGCACTCTCTTCTACATACAGTTATTCGTTTCATAACGATTAACTAAATCATGGGAGTTACACTCCGAGAGCATAGCCAGACGCAGGCACTCTCTTCTACATACAGTTATTCGTTTCATAACGATTAACTAAATCATGGGAGTTACACTCCGAGAGCATAGCCAGACGCAGGCACTCTCTTCTACATACAGTTATTCATTTCATAACGATTAACTAAATCATGGGAGTTACACTCCGAGAGCATACATAGCCAGACGTAGGCACTCTCTTCAACATACAGTTATTCGTTTCATAACGATTAACTAAATCATGGGAGTTACACTCCGAGAGCATAGCCAGACGCAGGCACTCTCTTCTACATACAGTTATTCGTTTCATAACGATTAACTAAATCATGGGAGTTACACTCCGAGAGCATACATAGCCAGACGTAGGCACTCTCTTCTACATACAGTTATTCGTTTCATAACGATTAACTAAATCATGGGAGTTACACTCCGAGAGCATACATAGCTAGACGTAGGCACTCTCTTCTACATACAGTTATTCGTTTCATAACGATTAACTAAATAATGGGAGTTACACTCCGAGAGCATAGCCAGACGCAGGCACTCTCTTCTACATACAGTAATTCGTTTCATAACGATTAACTAAATCATGGGAGTTACACTCCGAGAGCATAGCCAGACGCAGGCACTCTCTTCTACATACAGTTATTCGTTTCATAACGATTAACTAAATCATGGGAGTTACACTCCGAGAGCATACATAGCCAGACGTAGGCACTCTCTTCTACATACAGTTATTCGTTTCATAACGATTAACTAAATCATGGGAGTTACACTCCGAGAGCAAAGCCAGACGCAGGCACTCTCTTCTACATACAGTTATTCGTTTCATAACGATTAACTAAATCATGGGAGTTACACTCCGAGAGCATAGCCAGACGCAGGCACTCTCTACTACATACAGTTATTCGTTTCATAACGATTAACTAAATCATGGGAGTTACACTCCGAGAGCATAGCCAGACGCAGGCACTCTCTTCTACATACAGTTATTCGTTTCATAACGATTAACTAAATCATGGGAGTTACACTCCGAGAGCATAGCCAGACGCAGGCACTCTCTTCTACATACAGTTATTCGTTTCATAACGATTAACTAAATAATGGGAGTTACACTCCGAGAGCATAGCCAGACGCAGGCACTCTCTACTACATACAGTTATTCGTTTCATAACGATTAACTAAATCATGGGAGTTACACTCCGAGAGCATAGCCAGACGCAGGCACTCTCTTCTACATACAGTTATTCGTTTCATAACGATTAACTAAATCATGGGAGTTACACTCCGAGAGCATAGCCAGACGCAGGCACTCTCTTCTACATACAGTTATTCGTTTCATAACGATTAACTAAATCATGGGAGTTACACTCCGAGAGCATAGCCAGACGCAGGCACTCTCTTCAACATACAGTTATTCGTTTCATAACGATTAACTAAATCATGGGAGTTACACTCCGAGAGCATAGCCAGACGCAGGCACTCTCTTCAACATACAGTTATTCGTTTCATAACGATTAACTAAATCATGGGAGTTACACTCCGAGAGCATAGCCAGACGCAGGCACTCTCTTCTACATACAGTTATTCGTTTCATAACGATTAACTAAATCATGGGAGTTACACTCCGAGAGCATACATAGCCAGACGCAGGCACTCTCTTCTACATACAGTTATTCGTTTCATAACGATTAACTAAATCATGGGAGTTACACTCCGAGAGCATACATAGCTAGACGTAGGCACTCTCTTCTACATACAGTTATTCGTTTCATAACGATTAACTAAATCATGGGAGTTACACTCCGAGAGCATAGCCAGACGCAGGCACTCTCTTCTACATACAGTTATTCGTTTCATAACGATTAACTAAATCATGGGAGTTACACTCCGAGAGCATAGCCAGACGCAGGCACTCTCTTCTACATACAGTTATTCGTTTCATAACGATTAACTAAATCATGGGAGTTACACTCCGAGAGCATAGCCAGACGCAGGCACTCTCTTCTACATACAGTTATTCGTTTCATAACGATTAACTAAATCATGGGAGTTACACTCCGAGAGCATAGCCAGACGCAGGCACTCTCTTCTACATACAGTTATTCGTTTCATAACGATTAACTAAATCATGGGAGTTACACTCCGAGAGCATAGCCAGACGCAGGCACTCTCTTCTACATACAGTTATTCGTTTCATAACGATTAACTAAATCATGGGAGTTACACTCCGAGAGCATAGCCAGACGCAGGCACTCTCTTCTACATACAGTTATTCATTTCATAACGATTAACTAAATCATGGGAGTTACACTCCGAGAGCATACATAGCCAGACGTAGGCACTCTCTTCAACATACAGTTATTCGTTTCATAACGATTAACTAAATCATGGGAGTTACACTCCGAGAGCATAGCCAGACGCAGGCACTCTCTTCTACATACAGTTATTCGTTTCATAACGATTAACTAAATCATGGGAGTTACACTCCGAGAGCATACATAGCCAGACGTAGGCACTCTCTTCTACATACAGTTATTCGTTTCATAACGATTAACTAAATCATGGGAGTTACACTCCGAGAGCATAGCCAGACGCAGGCACTCTCTTCTACATACAGTTATTCGTTTCATAACGATTAACTAAATCATGGGAGTTACACTCCGAGAGCATAGCCAGACGCAGGCACTCTCTTCTACATACAGTTATTCGTTTCATAACGATTAACTAAATCATGGGAGTTACACTCCGAGAGCATAGCCAGACGCAGGCACTCTCTTCAACATACAGTTATTCGTTTCATAACGATTAACTAAATCATGGGAGTTACACTCCGAGAGCATAGCCAGACGCAGGCACTCTCTTCAACATACAGTTATTCGTTTCATAACGATTAACTAAATCATGGGAGTTACACTCCGAGAGCATAGCCAGACGCAGGCACTCTCTTCAACATACAGTTATTCGTTTCATAACGATTAACTAAATCATGGGAGTTACACTCCGAGAGCATAGCCAGACGCAGGCACTCTCTTCTACATACAGTTATTCGTTTCATAACGATTAACTAAATCATGGGAGTTACACTCCGAGAGCATAGCCAGACGCAGGCACTCTCTTCTACATACAGTTATTCGTTTCATAACGATTAACTAAATCATGGGAGTTACACTCCGAGAGCATAGCCAGACGCAGGCACTCTCTTCAACATACAGTTATTCGTTTCATAACGATTAACTAAATCATGGGAGTTACACTCAGAGAGCATAGCCAGACGCAGGCACTCTCTTCTACATACAGTTATTCGTTTCATAACGATTAACTAAATCATGGGAGTTACACTCCGAGAGCATAGCCAGACGCAGGCACTCTCTTCAACATACAGTTATTCGTTTCATAACGATTAACTAAATCATGGGAGTTACACTCCGAGAGCATAGCCAGACGCAGGCACTCTCTTCAACATACAGTTATTCGTTTCATAACGATTAACTAAATCATGGGAGTTACACTCCGAGAGCATAGCCAGACGCAGGCACTCTCTTCAACATACAGTTATTCGTTTCATAACGATTAACTAAATCATGGGAGTTACACTCCGAGAGCATAGCCAGACGCAGGCACTCTCTTCAACATACAGTTATTCGTTTCATAACGATTAACTAAATCATGGGAGTTACACTCCGAGAGCATAGCCAGACGCAGGCACTCTCTTCAACATACAGTTATTCGTTTCATAACGATTAACTAAATCATGGGAGTTACACTCCGAGAGCATAGCCAGACGCAGGCACTCTCTTCAACATACAGTTATTCGTTTCAAAACGATTAACTAAATCATGGGAGTTACACTCCGAGAGCATAGCCAGACGCAGGCACTCTCTTCTACATACAGTTATTCGTTTCGTAACGATTAACTAAATCATGGGAGTTACACTCCGAGAGCATAGCCAGACGCAGGCACTCTCTTCAACATACAGTTATTCGTTTTATAACGATTAACTAAATCATGGGAGTTACACTCCGAGAGCATAGCCAGACGCAGGCACTCTCTTCTACATACAGTTATTCGTTTCATAACGATTAACTAAATCATGGGAGTTACACTCCGAGAGCATAGCCAGACGCAGGCACTCTCTTCAACATACAGTTATTCGTTTCATAACGATTAACTAAATCATGGGAGTTACACTCCGAGAGCATAGCCAGACGCAGGCACTCTCTTCAACATACAGTTATTCGTTTCATAACGATTAACTAAATCATGGGAGTTACACTCCGAGAGCATAGCCAGACGCAGGCACTCTCTTCTACATACAGTTATTCGTTTCATAACGATTAACTAAATCATGGGAGTTACACTCCGAGAGCATAGCCAGACGCAGGCACTCTCTTCAACATACAGTTATTCGTTTCATAACGATTAACTAAATCATGGTAGTTACACTCCGAGAGCATAGCCAGACGCAGGCACTCTCTTCTACATACAGTTATTCGTTTCATAACGATTAACTAAATCATGGGAGTTACACTCCGAGAGCATAGCCAGACGCAGGCACTCTCTTCAACATACAGTTATTCGTTTCATAACGATTAACTAAATCATGGGAGTTACACTCCGAGAGCATAGCCAGACGCAGGCACTCTCTTCAACATACAGTTATTCGTTTCATAACGATTAACTAAATCATGGGAGTTACACTCCGAGAGCATAGCCAGACGCAGGCACTCTCTTCAACATACAGTTATTCGTTTCATAACGATTAACTAAATCATGGGAGTTACACTCCGAGAGCATAGCCAGACGCAGGCACTCTCTTCAACATACAGTTATTCGTTTCATAACGATTAACTAAATCATGGGAGTTACACTCCGAGAGCATAGCCAGACTCAGGCACTCTCTTCTACATACAGTTATTCGTTTCATAACGATTAACTAAATCATGGGAGTTACACTCCGAGAGCATAGCCAGACGCAGGCACTCTCTTCAACATACAGTTATTCGTTTCATAACGATTAACTAAATTATGGGAGTTACACTCCGAGAGCATAGCCAGACGCAGGCACTCTCTTCTACATAGAGTTATTCATTTCATAACGATTAACTAAATCATGGGAGTTACACTCCGAGAGCATACATAGCCAGACGTAGGCACTCTCTTCAACATACAGTTATTCGTTTCATAACGATTAACTAAATCATGGGAGTTACACTCCGAGAGCATAGCCAGACGCAGGCACTCTCTTCTACATACAGTTATTCGTTTCATAACGATTAACTAAATCATGGGAGTTACACTCCGAGAGCATACATAGCCAGACGTAGGCACTCTCTTCTACATACAGTTATTCGTTTCATAACGATTAACTAAATCATGGGAGTTACACTCCGAGAGCATAGCCAGACGCAGGCACTCTCTTCTACATACAGTTATTCGTTTCATAACGATTAACTAAATCATGGGAGTTACACTCCGAGAGCATAGCCAGACGCAGGCACTCTCTTCTACATACAGTTATTCGTTTCATAACGATTAACTAAATCATGGGAGTTACACTCCGAGAGCATAGCCAGACGCAGGCACTCTCTTCAACATACAGTTATTCGTTTCATAACGATTAACTAAATCATGGGAGTTACACTCCGAGAGCATAGCCAGACGCAGGCACTCTCTTCAACATACAGTTATTCGTTTCATAACGATTAACTAAATCATGGGAGTTACACTCCGAGAGCATAGCCAGACGCAGGCACTCTCTTCAACATACAGTTATTCGTTTCATAACGATTAACTAAATCATGGGAGTTACACTCCGAGAGCATAGCCAGACGCAGGCACTCTCTTCTACATACAGTTATTCGTTTCATAACGATTAACTAAATCATGGGAGTTACACTCCGAGAGCATAGCCAGACGCAGGCACTCTCTTCAACATACAGTTATTCGTTTCATAACGATTAACTAAATCATGGGAGTTACACTCCGAGAGCATAGCCAGACGCAGGCACTCTCTTCTACATACAGTTATTCGTTTCATAACGATTAACTAAATCATGGGAGTTACACTCCGAGAGCATAGCCAGACGCAGGCACTCTCTTCAACATACAGTTATTCGTTTCATAACGATTAACTAAATCATGGGAGTTACACTCCGAGAGCATAGCCAGACGCAGGCACTCTCTTCTACATACAGTTATTCGTTTCATAACGATTAACTAAATCATGGGAGTTACACTCCGAGAGCATAGCCAGACGCAGGCACTCTCTTCTACATACAGTTATTCATTTCATAACGATTAACTAAATCATGGGAGTTACACTCCGAGAGCATACATAGCCAGACGTAGGCACTCTCTTCAACATACAGTTATTCGTTTCATAACGATTAACTAAATCATGGGAGTTACACTCCGAGAGCATAGCCAGACGCAGGCACTCTCTTCTACATACAGTTATTCGTTTCATAACGATTAACTAAATCATGGGAGTTACACTCCGAGAGCATACATAGCCAGACGTAGGCACTCTCTTCTACATACAGTTATTCGTTTCATAACGATTAACTAAATCATGGGAGTTACACTCCGAGAGCATACATAGCTAGACGTAGGCACTCTCTTCTACATACAGTTATTCGTTTCATAACGATTAACTAAATAATGGGAGTTACACTCCGAGAGCATAGCCAGACGCAGGCACTCTCTTCTACATACAGTAATTCGTTTCATAACGATTAACTAAATCATGGGAGTTACACTCCGAGAGCATAGCCAGACGCAGGCACTCTCTTCTACATACAGTTATTCGTTTCATAACGATTAACTAAATCATGGGAGTTACACTCCGAGAGCATACATAGCCAGACGTAGGCACTCTCTTCTACATACAGTTATTCGTTTCATAACGATTAACTAAATCATGGGAGTTACACTCCGAGAGCAAAGCCAGACGCAGGCACTCTCTTCTACATACAGTTATTCGTTTCATAACGATTAACTAAATAATGGGAGTTACACTCCGAGAGCATAGCCAGACGCAGGCACTCTCTACTACATACAGTTATTCGTTTCATAACGATTAACTAAATCATGGGAGTTACACTCCGAGAGCATAGCCAGACGCAGGCACTCTCTTCTACATACAGTTATTCGTTTCATAACGATTAACTAAATCATGGGAGTTACACTCCGAGAGCATAGCCAGACGCAGGCACTCTCTTCTACATACAGTTATTCGTTTCATAACGATTAACTAAATCATGGGAGTTACACTCCGAGAGCATAGCCAGACGCAGGCACTCTCTTCTACATACAGTTATTCGTTTCATAACGATTAACTAAATCATGGGAGTTACACTCCGAGAGCATAGCCAGACGCAGGCACTCTCTTCTACATACAGTTATTCGTTTCATAACGATTAACTAAATCATGGGAGTTACACTCCGAGAGCATAGCCAGACGCAGGCACTCTCTTCTACATACAGTTATTCATTTCATAACGATTAACTAAATCATGGGAGTTACACTCCGAGAGCATACATAGCCAGACGTAGGCACTCTCTTCAACATACAGTTATTCGTTTCATAACGATTAACTAAATCATGGGAGTTACACTCCGAGAGCATAGCCAGACGCAGGCACTCTCTTCTACATACAGTTATTCGTTTCATAACGATTAACTAAATCATGGGAGTTACACTCCGAGAGCATACATAGCCAGACGTAGGCACTCTCTTCTACATACAGTTATTCGTTTCATAACGATTAACTAAATCATGGGAGTTACACTCCGAGAGCATACATAGCTAGACGTAGGCACTCTCTTCTACATACAGTTATTCGTTTCATAACGATTAACTAAATAATGGGAGTTACACTCCGAGAGCATAGCCAGACGCAGGCACTCTCTTCTACATACAGTAATTCGTTTCATAACGATTAACTAAATCATGGGAGTTACACTCCGAGAGCATAGCCAGACGCAGGCACTCTCTTCTACATACAGTTATTCGTTTCATAACGATTAACTAAATCATGGGAGTTACACTCCGAGAGCATACATAGCCAGACGTAGGCACTCTCTTCTACATACAGTTATTCGTTTCATAACGATTAACTAAATCATGGGAGTTACACTCCGAGAGCAAAGCCAGACGCAGGCACTCTCTTCTACATACAGTTATTCGTTTCATAACGATTAACTAAATAATGGGAGTTACACTCCGAGAGCATAGCCAGACGCAGGCACTCTCTACTACATACAGTTATTCGTTTCATAACGATTAACTAAATCATGGGAGTTACACTCCGAGAGCATAGCCAGACGCAGGCACTCTCTTCTACATACAGTTATTCGTTTCATAACGATTAACTAAATCATGGGAGTTACACTCCGAGAGCATAGCCAGACGCAGGCACTCTCTTCTACATACAGTTATTCGTTTCATAACGATTAACTAAATAATGGGAGTTACACTCCGAGAGCATAGCCAGACGCAGGCACTCTCTACTACATACAGTTATTCGTTTCATAACGATTAACTAAATCATGGGAGTTACACTCCGAGAGCATAGCCAGACGCAGGCACTCTCTTCTACATACAGTTATTCGTTTCATAACGATTAACTAAATCATGGGAGTTACACTCCGAGAGCATAGCCAGACGCAGGCACTCTCTTCTACATACAGTTATTCGTTTCATAACGATTAACTAAATCATGGGAGTTACACTCCGAGAGCATAGCCAGACGCAGGCACTCTCTTCAACATACAGTTATTCGTTTCATAACGATTAACTAAATCATGGGAGTTACACTCCGAGAGCATAGCCAGACGCAGGCACTCTCTTCAACATACAGTTATTCGTTTCATAACGATTAACTAAATCATGGGAGTTACACTCCGAGAGCATAGCCAGACGCAGGCACTCTCTTCTACATACAGTTATTCGTTTCATAACGATTAACTAAATCATGGGAGTTACACTCCGAGAGCATACATAGCCAGACGCAGGCACTCTCTTCTACATACAGTTATTCGTTTCATAACGATTAACTAAATCATGGGAGTTACACTCCGAGAGCATACATAGCTAGACGTAGGCACTCTCTTCTACATACAGTTATTCGTTTCATAACGATTAACTAAATCATGGGAGTTACACTCCGAGAGCATAGCCAGACGCAGGCACTCTCTTCTACATACAGTTATTCGTTTCATAACGATTAACTAAATCATGGGAGTTACACTCCGAGAGCATAGCCAGACGCAGGCACTCTCTTCTACATACAGTTATTCGTTTCATAACGATTAACTAAATCATGGGAGTTACACTCCGAGAGCATAGCCAGACGCAGGCACTCTCTTCTACATACAGTTATTCGTTTCATAACGATTAACTAAATCATGGGAGTTACACTCCGAGAGCATAGCCAGACGCAGGCACTCTCTTCTACATACAGTTATTCGTTTCATAACGATTAACTAAATCATGGGAGTTACACTCCGAGAGCATAGCCAGACGCAGGCACTCTCTTCTACATACAGTTATTCGTTTCATAACGATTAACTAAATCATGGGAGTTACACTCCGAGAGCATAGCCAGACGCAGGCACTCTCTTCTACATACAGTTATTCATTTCATAACGATTAACTAAATCATGGGAGTTACACTCCGAGAGCATACATAGCCAGACGTAGGCACTCTCTTCAACATACAGTTATTCGTTTCATAACGATTAACTAAATCATGGGAGTTACACTCCGAGAGCATAGCCAGACGCAGGCACTCTCTTCTACATACAGTTATTCGTTTCATAACGATTAACTAAATCATGGGAGTTACACTCCGAGAGCATACATAGCCAGACGTAGGCACTCTCTTCTACATACAGTTATTCGTTTCATAACGATTAACTAAATCATGGGAGTTACACTCCGAGAGCATAGCCAGACGCAGGCACTCTCTTCTACATACAGTTATTCGTTTCATAACGATTAACTAAATCATGGGAGTTACACTCCGAGAGCATAGCCAGACGCAGGCACTCTCTTCTACATACAGTTATTCGTTTCATAACGATTAACTAAATCATGGGAGTTACACTCCGAGAGCATAGCCAGACGCAGGCACTCTCTTCAACATACAGTTATTCGTTTCATAACGATTAACTAAATCATGGGAGTTACACTCCGAGAGCATAGCCAGACGCAGGCACTCTCTTCAACATACAGTTATTCGTTTCATAACGATTAACTAAATCATGGGAGTTACACTCCGAGAGCATAGCCAGACGCAGGCACTCTCTTCAACATACAGTTATTCGTTTCATAACGATTAACTAAATCATGGGAGTTACACTCCGAGAGCATAGCCAGACGCAGGCACTCTCTTCTACATACAGTTATTCGTTTCATAACGATTAACTAAATCATGGGAGTTACACTCCGAGAGCATAGCCAGACGCAGGCACTCTCTTCTACATACAGTTATTCGTTTCATAACGATTAACTAAATCATGGGAGTTACACTCCGAGAGCATAGCCAGACGCAGGCACTCTCTTCAACATACAGTTATTCGTTTCATAACGATTAACTAAATCATGGGAGTTACACTCAGAGAGCATAGCCAGACGCAGGCACTCTCTTCTACATACAGTTATTCGTTTCATAACGATTAACTAAATCATGGGAGTTACACTCCGAGAGCATAGCCAGACGCAGGCACTCTCTTCAACATACAGTTATTCGTTTCATAACGATTAACTAAATCATGGGAGTTACACTCCGAGAGCATAGCCAGACGCAGGCACTCTCTTCAACATACAGTTATTCGTTTCATAACGATTAACTAAATCATGGGAGTTACACTCCGAGAGCATAGCCAGACGCAGGCACTCTCTTCAACATACAGTTATTCGTTTCATAACGATTAACTAAATCATGGGAGTTACACTCCGAGAGCATAGCCAGACGCAGGCACTCTCTTCAACATACAGTTATTCGTTTCATAACGATTAACTAAATCATGGGAGTTACACTCCGAGAGCATAGCCAGACGCAGGCACTCTCTTCAACATACAGTTATTCGTTTCATAACGATTAACTAAATCATGGGAGTTACACTCCGAGAGCATAGCCAGACGCAGGCACTCTCTTCAACATACAGTTATTCGTTTCAAAACGATTAACTAAATCATGGGAGTTACACTCCGAGAGCATAGCCAGACGCAGGCACTCTCTTCTACATACAGTTATTCGTTTCGTAACGATTAACTAAATCATGGGAGTTACACTCCGAGAGCATAGCCAGACGCAGGCACTCTCTTCAACATACAGTTATTCGTTTTATAACGATTAACTAAATCATGGGAGTTACACTCCGAGAGCATAGCCAGACGCAGGCACTCTCTTCTACATACAGTTATTCGTTTCATAACGATTAACTAAATCATGGGAGTTACACTCCGAGAGCATAGCCAGACGCAGGCACTCTCTTCAACATACAGTTATTCGTTTCATAACGATTAACTAAATCATGGGAGTTACACTCCGAGAGCATAGCCAGACGCAGGCACTCTCTTCAACATACAGTTATTCGTTTCATAACGATTAACTAAATCATGGGAGTTACACTCCGAGAGCATAGCCAGACGCAGGCACTCTCTTCTACATACAGTTATTCGTTTCATAACGATTAACTAAATCATGGGAGTTACACTCCGAGAGCATAGCCAGACGCAGGCACTCTCTTCAACATACAGTTATTCGTTTCATAACGATTAACTAAATCATGGTAGTTACACTCCGAGAGCATAGCCAGACGCAGGCACTCTCTTCTACATACAGTTATTCGTTTCATAACGATTAACTAAATCATGGGAGTTACACTCCGAGAGCATAGCCAGACGCAGGCACTCTCTTCAACATACAGTTATTCGTTTCATAACGATTAACTAAATCATGGGAGTTACACTCCGAGAGCATAGCCAGACGCAGGCACTCTCTTCAACATACAGTTATTCGTTTCATAACGATTAACTAAATCATGGGAGTTACACTCCGAGAGCATAGCCAGACGCAGGCACTCTCTTCAACATACAGTTATTCGTTTCATAACGATTAACTAAATCATGGGAGTTACACTCCGAGAGCATAGCCAGACGCAGGCACTCTCTTCAACATACAGTTATTCGTTTCATAACGATTAACTAAATCATGGGAGTTACACTCCGAGAGCATAGCCAGACTCAGGCACTCTCTTCTACATACAGTTATTCGTTTCATAACGATTAACTAAATCATGGGAGTTACACTCCGAGAGCATAGCCAGACGCAGGCACTCTCTTCAACATACAGTTATTCGTTTCATAACGATTAACTAAATTATGGGAGTTACACTCCGAGAGCATAGCCAGACGCAGGCACTCTCTTCTACATAGAGTTATTCGTTTCATAACGATTAACTTAATCATGGGAGTTACACTCCGAGAGCATAGCCAGACGCAGGCACTCTCTTCTACATACAGTTATTCGTTTCATAACGATTAACTAAATCATGGGAGTTACACTCCGAGAGCATAGCCAGACGCAGGCACTCTCTTCAACATACAGTTATTCGTTTCATAACGATTAACTAAATCATGGGAGTTACACTCCGAGAGCATAGCCAGACGCAGGCACTCTCTTCTACATACAGTTATTCGTTTCATAACGATTAACTAAATCATGGGAGTTACACTCCGAGAGCATAGCCAGACGCAGGCACTCTCTTCAACATACAGTTATTCGTTTCATAACGATTAACTAAATCATGGGAGTTACACTCCGAGAGCATAGCCAGACGCAGGCACTCTCTTCAACATACAGTTATTCGTTTCATAACGATTAACTAAATCATGGGAGTTACACTCCGAGAGCATAGCCAGACGCAAGCACTCTCTTCTACATACAGTTATTCGTTTCATAACGATTAACTAAATCATGGGAGTTACACTCCGAGAGCATAGCCAGACGCAGGCACTCTCTTCTACATACAGTTATTCGTTTCATAACGATTAACTAAATCATGGGAGTTACACTCCGAGAGCATAGCCAGACGCAGCCACTCTCTTCAACATACAGTAATTCGTTTCATAACGATTAACTAAATCATGGGAGTTACACTCCGAGAGCATAGCCAGACGCAGGCACTCTCTTCAACATACAGTAATTCGTTTCATAACGATTAACTAAATCATGGGAGTTACACTCCGAGAGCATAGCCAGACGCAGGCACTCTCTTCAACATACAGTTATTCGTTTCATAACGATTAACTAAATCATGGGAGTTACACTCCGAGAGCATAGCCAGACGCAGGCACTCTCTTCAACATACAGTTATTCGTTTCATAACGATTAACTAAATCATGGGAGTTACACTCCGAGAGCATAGCCAGACGCAGGCACTCTCTTCAACATACAGTTATTCGTTTCATAACGATTAACTAAATCATGGGAGTTACACTCCGAGAGCATAGCCAGACGCAGGCACTCTCTTCAACATACAGTAATTCGTTTCATAACGATTAACTAAATCATGGGAGTTACACTCCGAGAGCATAGCCAGACGCAGGCACTCTCTTCAACATACAGTAATTCGTTTCATAACGATTAACTAAATCATGGGAGTTACACTCCGAGAGCATAGCCAGACGCAGGCACTCTCTTCAACATACAGTTATTCGTTTCATAACGATTAACTAAATCATGGGAGTTACACTCCGAGAGCATAGCCAGACGCAGGCACTCTCTTCAACATACAGTTATTCGTTTCATAACGATTAACTAAATCATGGGAGTTACACTCCGAGAGCATAGCCAGACGCAGGCACTCTCTTCAACATACAGTTATTCGTTTCATAACGATTAACTAAATCATGGGAGTTACACTCCGAGAGCATAGCCAGACGCAGGCACTCTCTTCAACATACAGTTATTCGTTTCATAACGATTAACTAAATCATGGGAGTTACACTCCGAGAGCATAGCCAGACGCAGGCACTCTCTTCTACATACAGTTAGTTATTCGTTTCATAACGATTAACTAAATCATGGGAGTTACACTCCGAGAGCATAGCCAGACGCAGGCACTCTCTTCAACATACAGTTATTCGTTTCATAACGATTAACTAAATCATGGGAGTTACACTCCGAGAGCATAGCCAGACGCAGGCACTCTCTTCTACATACAGTTATTCGTTTCATAACGATTAACTAAATCATGGGAGTTACACTCCGAGAGCATAGCCAGACGCAGGCACTCTCTTCTACATACAGTTATTCGTTTCATAACGATTAACTAAATCATGGGAGTTACACTCCGAGAGCATAGCCAGACGCAGGCACTCTCTTCTACATACAGTTATTCGTTTCATAACGATTAACTAAATCATGGGAGTTACACTCCGAGAGCATAGCCAGACGCAGGCACTCTCTTCTACATACAGTTATTCGTTTCATAACGATTAACTAAATCATGGGAGTTACACTCCGAGAGCATAGCCAGACGCAGGCACTCTCTTCAACATACAGTTATTCGTTTCATAACGATTAACTAAATCATGGGAGTTACACTCCGAGAGCATACATAGCCAGACGTAGGCACTCTCTTCAACATACAGTTATTCGTTTCATAACGATTAACTAAATCATGGGAGTTACACCCCGAGAGCATAGCCAGACGCAGGCACTCTCTTCTTCATACAGTTATTCGTTTCATAACGATTAACTAAATCATGGGAGTTACACCCCGAGAGCATAGCCAGACGTAGGCGTAGCTGAGTCGGCGATGCCACTTAATTTCCCTGGGAGGTTGGAGGTTCCATCTGGCTGTTACAGGGATATTCAGTTGCGCAGCTAGGTTTAGTGTCTTCGAAGAATAATAATTTCAGCGTATTAAAAACGCTGCTACTAATTGCCTAAGCTAGTTTTTAATTGGACCGACGTGGGGTTTGGATCACATCCACAATTACAGATGTCAAGTATTATTATAATAAGTGTTTATACCTCTTTCCTGTCGGTCGAATCTCCGTTCAGTCGAAAAGCTTGTCCAGCGACAGTTGTTCCAGGGGCGTCTTGTCATCATTCATCTGAAGGTAAAATAAATTATATAATTACTAGCTGCCATAGAATGTGGTTTTAGATTTGAATTTGATTTACACTTCGGTCTAAGTAACACGTGGTTGGCTAACACCAAAAATTAAAAAAGTTCATACTTTAGCCTCAATAACACGTGGTAATCATGATATTGAATTGTAGCTTATATGACACGTTTGTCGGTTTACCATAGCAGTGCCATCTATTGATCACTTACTCAATTCAGTCGAATAATTGTGACTGTCAATTAATTATAGACAAATAATTTGCAATAAAATAAAATTGCGACTATAATTAAAGATCTAAGCTACCCTATCTCTTAAGTTGGACCAGACCGCTCACGGTGTGCCAATTTAATTTAAAATCGGTTAAGTAGTTTAGGAGGCCATCGCGGACGGAAGTACTTTTCAATAAAATTTTGAAACTTACTTTGGCAAATATTCCAACTGCAACCGAATGGCTTAAAATTTGATCTGCTAGGCGCTCTTTGATTTTCTGTTTGCCATTCTCATTCTTTCATTCTTATAGATGCTCAAGACGTTCACTTTATCATCCAGTGTCCATCTCATTCCAGTTAATTTTCTTATAAAGTTTTTCAGTTGGCTTTGTAATAGTAAAGAAAATGAATTATTTAATGTGCTTTTTAATATTTCATTGCTAGGTTCGTTTGATGTTAGTACACTTAATATAGATCTTTTGGAGTTTTTATCACCTTGAAACTTTTTTCAGAGCCTCACTATTTCAGATAGATTTTTTCTGCATCTCTTAGACAGCGTTTGCTTTTGAGGTGTAAGTTCACTGAACTTTTTCACGTCCAAGTCCTACAAAATACCTTTGCTAGTTGATGGTTCCTGGAAAATATACAAAAATAATTGAATAAAAAATTCAAAAAAGATAACAAATCCAATAAGTGGATGGAGAAAATAGAAAACTTTTAATCATCCATATATCACCTAGATGTGTGTCAGAAATGTACTGCCTACCTACCTCTATGTAAAAAAGCATGACTATAAAAATTTGTCTATTTGACTTAGGTAGAATATGAATGTAAATACTCACTTGGATGTCATAACTTGCTCTATATGGACTACAATGTTTGTTTTTTAATTGGTCTATATCCTCCTCTATTCACTCTTAATCTAACTTGTTAAGTCTTTTCCTATCGCTGTTGGTAAATGAAGATTCATTCAAATGATTTTCACATAGTATCCTATGCTGGGCATTCACTGTTTTTAATGATTCAATGGATGTCCCATCACCATTAGGAAAACAAAATTTAGCCCAAACTTTAACACTAAAAATAAAGTTTTCATTAGACATAGTTAATAGTGAAGCTGTTTTGGATAATCTTTCCAATATGGACCGTCGATTTAAATGCCCATTTTTTTGTAGATAGTACTCACTAAAAGAAAGAGTTTTGCAAAGATTTAGGTTGCGCAAACTTACGGTTCATGAGATACATTTATTAAAACTTTTCACACAAATTGGTAAGTAACAACACGCAATTACAAAATATATTTGACAAATAATTGATGTCAAACGTCAATCACTTAGTGTAGGGTTCCGAAAATTTTCAAAGTATCGATACTACTCTGGTATCGACATTAAACTTTCTAATATGGATCATCGGTTTAAATGCCCATATTTGTTTTGTAGATAGTACAAAAGTTATTGAAAATATCGATACTACTCGGGTATCGATACTTTTTGGTGATCACTAAATTTGTTTTTAAGCCATTCATTTTGTTTAATGGCGTCCAGTCATCGTTTGTCACCCTTGCAGTAGAAATCGTTTTACGTACTCCTATAAACTTACAACGTTTGACTACCATGGCGTCTCCGAAGCCCATTGTTTGAAGAGTTAAGTGAAGTGCAAGTGTTGGACTCAAATTAGCCGCTTGTCACGGCCTCCTCTTCTGCGCCGATCCTTGACGAACCGGTTGCTGGTCCTAGTGGGCTGACTAGTCCTGGCGAGGAATTTGCTGCGATGCCCAGACTTACTAGGTCATCTGGCAGAAGGCTTAATCCTTACTCGGATGAGTTAAAGTAAGTTTTGATTTATGTTATTTCAGGTCAGGTTATAAAATAATAAATCATTAGTAAAAAAAAAAAAAAATTGCTTACTGGAATTTTGAAAAAGTTGGATTGCATAAGGTCTGTTGTGGATTTTAAAATGAAATTTATAGCTGAAAATTTTTTTTTCATTGTTTGTAACTTTCTGTATTATCTAATTCTGTATTATCCTGTACTTTTTTAATATCAAAAAAGTACCCAAAACCGAATCAGAGCACCCCACTATCCACATGGTCTTGTCTGCCCTACCCCTAGAGTATATATAAAAGCTCCGAAGTAGCCGTCAACCCCCTCCCCGCCCCTCTAAAACCTCAAATATCGACGGTCCATATTGGAAAGATTAACCGATCTACTTACTTCAGAGGCCCATTCTCGGACGGAAGAGGGAACCTATGCAAGGATAAGGAAGAATCTTCTTTTGATGGTATACCGCATTTTGAGTATTTTCCCTACCATGTTTTGGCAAAGTACAACACAAAATCGTCAATATGACTTACCTGTAAGTGAAGTTTTATTATACATTGAGCTTTGAGACTTTAATACTACCCTCAGTTTTCATTTGATTGAAATTGTAACTACACGTGTGTAAATCCAGTTGTAATGTAGCATTTACCTTACTATTCCAGATGTATCCTCGAACGAAGGCGTACATAACCAAAAGCGTCGCGTAACAGGTAACGCACGGCCGCCGCCCTAACGACCACTTGTCGCTGGATGAGACAATGAACTGCTGCAGGTATCGGGAGAAGATCTATCAAAGTCTAATACTCCAGGTGAAGACATACAGTTTGATCTTGCAGTAAGCTTACACTTTACAACTTTTATCTAAGTATTCTAATCAATGCACCCAATTTGAACCCAGAGGAAAAGACCGCAATCTCAAACAGGATTAATATAGGACGCAGGTTTCAAATGAAACCAAATGCTACAGCTACTTCTTGTTTAGCAGAGGCCACTCACAGTGTTCTTGTCTGCGGAAACAAGAAATATGTACCTATTAAAATTACTTATGGATGCGGATTCCAATGTGACACACAATACCAAGACTCAGTCACACGACACAACTTTATTCTATATAGCCTTAAAAGATCTAAAAGAACAACTTCAAGGAACATAGGTATACAAGTACCTATTCAGTAAGCGATTAGTTGACTACAAGCTCGCATCAAAATCAGAAAAGGACAAAGAAGGTCAAAAAGAATTTAATCATAGGCAAAAGGGGAATCCAGGATGAAGGAGCTTGCTCACAGCCTACTATAGGCAGTCGAGTCCAGCGCCGCGCGCGCCACCTCGCGCTCACTGGTAGTTTATCAAAGAATGTTATTCACTTATTACTTGTGATACAACTCTATTATCGTGGATAAAAGGTTATAAAATACCTTTTTCTTGGTCAGCGATGTTCCTAAAAGTAAACTATATTCAGAGACTGAACAAAGCAAATTCGAACAATCTATAAATTACAACAAAAACACTCCCGCACAAGGCGTTAACCGACAGATAACCGTTTGGCACCGTTAGGTGGCTATCTGAGGGCCGCAGGTAAACCCGCGTTCATAAATTGAAGCGAAGCGACCAATGAGAGGGCGGCAGGCAGCAAGGCAGCGATCGGACTGACCAATGAGAGGGCAGCAGGCAGCAAGGCAGCGGTCGGACAGCGCGTGCGCACTGGCAAGCGGCGATGACTCACACGGAGCGAGCGAGATGGCACTACAGCACTGATGACTCACACGGAGAGAGCACTGGAGCAGACATCCGCACGGGTCGGCGGTCGGAAGCGAAAGTGGCCCCTGCGCATGTGTCACAACCTCTTTTATAATCACAACTCCCTCCTCCGACTCGACCATCCCACTTCGGGAAAATGGTCGAGTCAATTCGTAACAACTCGTAAACAACCGAACGAGTCAAATGAGT
Source organism: Pieris brassicae (assembly GCF_905147105.1). Taxonomy (NCBI): domain Eukaryota; kingdom Metazoa; phylum Arthropoda; class Insecta; order Lepidoptera; family Pieridae; genus Pieris; species Pieris brassicae. The sequence continues at coordinate 23,123 of NW_025576216.1, forward strand.
AACTATTGCACATGCGCACTTGTAGCAAGATTCTTAAGAATATGTTTCATAAAAATGTTTAGAATTTAGAATAATTAAATTAATATTAGAAGCTAACACAAGAAATATTAAGTTTATGTCCTCCAGCTACACTGAATGTTTACAAAATATTCAGGACGCTAGAACACTTCTTGAAGCTAAAGGATTTATTGTAAATACTGAAAAGAGTAATGAAATTCTTGTAAATTCTTGGGTATATAATAAAATGTAGAACTTAAATCTGTTAATATGATAATAATAAACAAATTTTTCAAAATCTCGCACAATTAGATGGCTTACGTGCCTACCTCTGCCTGTCCAGCAGCAGAATATGGCTGGTTTTACACGAAGGGTCTAGAGAGTAAATATTTTAACCATCGATAGTTTTACCGGACTTACAATGGTATCGTGCGTCAGACCAACCTATAAATTAAATTAAATCGGTTGACTTTTGTTAAGAAATGTATAGTGATTCAATTCAATTTCCTCATCTTACTAAAATTACTAAAGAACTTTGGCGATGGGGCGAAGGCTTACACGGTTTCCTGGTCAATTTATTTAATGGCTTTCCATCGTTTGCTATCATATTTAAAACGTTAGGAAAAATTATTAACGGCAATGAGTTTGGCATCATATTTGTTTTCCTGTGGACTACTCGAACGTGGTGACCGCTTTTCAGAAGGCTCTTAGTTTCGGGAACCATAATTTTCTAACCTAATGAAACTTATCTCTCATTCCAGCAACCGAGAAGAGTGCCTTTGTCATCAGTGTCATCTATAATATAAAAAATGAATCGCAGAATGTGTAGGTAAGCGCATAACTATACAAAGCCTGAACCAATTGTACCAGTTCTGTTTTTTTAATGTTCGTTGAAGTTGAAGTTGATGGTTTTAACATTTTCATTGGTTTACATTTATAACATTTGTTTATAACATTGGATTACATATTAGTAATATATAAGAGTATAATGAAATAAATTTTATATTATGTTATGTTTTATTTATTTTTCCTAATATTTCATTACATTACATGGTTATGATAAATAATAATTTAATTTTATAGGTAGATTAACGACATAACTTATTAAAATTTTAACTAACTTTCTTCTAAGAAAAATAAGTACTAGTATTTTATATGTACAAAAGGACATTTAAATACAACATGTTTGTTTCTGCTAGAATTAAGAAGAATATATTAATTTTCCAAAATAATAAATAAAGCTTGTTCTTTCAGTTACGTCTTGATTTCCTTCATTAACTTCTTGACTTGAAACTGTATCAAGTGTTGGAACTAAAACTTCTGCCGGTATATCTACAAATTATAATCCTTACAAATATTTTGCATAACAGCTGTGGCAATAACAATAGCTTGAACTTAAGCTAGTAATAAATACAATGTTAAAGCGACATTTCCATACTTCAAATTTTCCGAAAAAGACAAATATTTTAACCTTACATCATGTTTCATTTGGGTCACATATCTTGCAACTTTTTGACATAGTATAATTATTAATACTCTAAATTATACTATATATTTACCTCTCTATAGTATTCCTATTCTTAATGTGTACTTCATCATATCTCTGGTCAGTCAGAGAAATGGTGTTAATGAATAAGGTATATTTGAGTAAGCACTATTAACAACCATCCAGTGATTTCTCAGTAGACCTGTACGATATTAAGCTATAAACAAATATACCTGTTAATTTAGTTGGCACATTTATCAAGTTCTACCTTCTTATCAATAAATTTGAATTAACTTGTAGAACTGAGTTTACAAAAGTTGTTGCATCATGAGCGGCACCAGGCCATGGGGAACAACATTAATATATTTTATTTCTGCATCACACACAGCTTGTACATTTAAAGAGAAATATCCTTTTCAATTACAATATTATTCACCAATTACGTCACCTAAAGAAAATAATGCTGCTTAAAATTATTACAACTTCATACTATAATGTACAATGTTAAATAATATATAAATTACTTACATGATGATTGAATTCGTAAATGTGGCATAACAAAAAACCACAAATAAAATATTTAAATTTTTTTGGTTCAACAGTTTATGTGCATGATAAGTTATATAAGACAAAATTCGATGTTAAGTCATGGAAAGGTATTCTTGTGGGATACGAACCAAACGGTTATAAAGTTTGGAATCCTAAATGCGAAAAATTTATTACTGTCAGAGATGTCATAGTAGATGAGACAAATTACTTCAATCCAGGCCTGCGTTGCGACCTGAAGAGAATATAGTAAATTCTCATGATAATGTTAACATTGACAACATTTCAAAGTCAATAAAGTCTCAAAAAACTGACAGATATAAATCAGATACCTGTAAATCTGATGATTATGAAGTTCCTCAGAAAATTCGCAAAACTAACCATGACATCGTCGAATTTGAACAACCAAATGCACATTCTGATGATCTTTCAGTGGTCGTAAATAATGAGGACACAACCAGTTGTATTGAACCACGTAGGAGTGATAGGCTTAAAGTCGTCCCCCTATTTCTTATAAAGAAATCGATGATAACCTTATGTGTGCTAGTTCAATTTTGTGTAAAATACCAAATTCGTTTCAAGAGATTAAAACACGAGACGATAGAGTTCATTGGGAAGGTGCAATTAAATTCTCTATTTTTAAATAAAACATGGACTTTAGTACCACGGCCAGATAACAAAAATATTATAGATTGCAAATGGATGTTTAATATAAAAAATGATGAATTCGGAAAGCCTTTACGCTATAAAGCTCGACTCGTTGCTAGGGCTTTTAGCCAGGAATATCTCATAGACTATAATGAGACTTTTGCACCTGTTGCAAGAATAGCTAGTTTTAGATTTATTATTGCTTTTGCTAATCAATATAATTTACTTGTACATCACATGGACGTAAAAACTGCATTTCTAAATGGGGTACTACAGGAAGAAATATATATGAAAGTTCCAGAAGGGGTGTCTTGCAAAAATGGTTATGTGTGTAAATTAAATAAAGCATTATATGGGCTAAAGCAAGCCGCTAGATACTGGTTTGAAATTTTTGAACAGTCTCTTAGGCGGGAGGGTTTTCAGAATTCATCAGTAGATAGATGTATTTATATACTAAATAAAGGAGATATACAGAAAAATATATATGTGGTACTTTATGTTGATGATTTGGTAATAGTGAGTGCTAATGTAAATACAATAAACAGTTTTAAAATATATTTAATGAGTAAATTTAAAATGACAGATTTACATGAAATTAAATTATTTCTTGGAATTAAAATAACTCGTTGCGATGATATGATAATGTTAGATCAAAGTGCTTATATTAAAACAGTTTTAAATAAATTTTGCATGCAGGATTGCAACAAAAACCTGCAACTACTCCTATGGATAGTAAACTCAATTATGAAGCACTAAACTCAGAAAAAATTACACTGCTCCATGTCGCAATTTAATTGGTTGTCTAATGTATATAATGCTATGTACTCGACCTGACTTAAGCACTAGCGTTAATATATTAAGTAGGTACACAAATTAAAATAATAAAGAATTGTGGCAATGCCTCAAAAAAGTGCTTAGATATTTAAAAGGCACAACTGATTTTAAATTATGTTATAAAAGGTGTGAATATAATAACATCTTAACTGGGTATGTGGACTCCGATTGGGGAGGTAATGATGTAAATGATAGAAAGAGTACAACCGGGTATATATTTAAATTGTTTGAACATTGTTCAATAACCTGGACAACAAAGAAACAATAGTCAGTAGCAGCCTCCTCCACAGCGGCTGAGTATATGGCCTTATATGAAGCCTTTATGGCTTAAATCTTTGGTAAGGAGTATTCATATTGATATATCCACTCCTATTGTAATATATGAAGACAATAACAGCTGTATAAGCATAGCAAATAATCCGACTAATCATAAGCGGACAAAACATATAGATATTAAATATCATTTTTCTAGGGAACAAATAGAGAAAAATGTAATAAAGCTAAAATACATTCCCACAGGTCAACAACCTGCAGATGCGTTAACAAAACCATTACCAGCGGTTACGTTTCATGAAATGAGGAGAAACATGGGTTTACAATTATAATATTTAATGAGTTGGCTATTATTTGTTATTAATTTAATTATTCTGTTATATTCATTGTGTTCTGATAATTATATGTAATGTATATAATGTATCGAATTTAAGATGATGAAATGATCTGATAAGGTTTTTCTGGGTTTTCCCTTATCCGAGCAACAAATGTTGGATCATTATTTTTGTATTTTCCCAGACTCGCTTGGAAGTTATATAGTTCTGTTTAGGCATTTGATTTGTACAAGAATTAATTTTTGAGGGGGCATGTTGATTTATTTGAGTAATATTGCAAAAATTAATCATTGTATTGACTTTTTCCTGTCATTTGAATGAGCGATCGAGCCGCCATCTTGTCGAGGCGCCAAATTGTCTTTACCTCACTCTGCTCCAGGTCATTTCTGTTTCATTCCAATGTGTATCGTGGTAGGAAGCAGACATATCACTTCCAAGTTAAACAGTAAATATATTTCTTTATTACGGATACTGTGTGTATAATTATCGTGCCCTAACAAGAATTACAACAGTTCTTAACTGATACCGCCGTTACTGCACACTCGCAATGTTCGCGAGTGTGTTGCAGGCCTTTTAAGAATTTTTAAACTTAAAAATTGTAATTTATAGTAAACTGAAATATTAAAAAGATTATTACTTATTACTGTTTTTCTTGGAACAGGTGGTAAACGAACAGATTGTCCGTGGACAATCTTAATGTCAAGTTCGCGAGTGCGTTGCCGGCCTATTAAGAATTTGTATGACTTATTTGAAGATAAATATTATAAATAGCAAAATATAGATGTACCTACTACTAGCGACATCTTGTACCAGAGTGTCATCAAATGTTGTCTATGAGATTCTTTACTTTTGTATTTAGAAAATAAAGTTCAGTTCTTTTCCGGTACTCGCTCAGTCACGTTGTTTTATTACAGGTTATGGGCCCAGGCCGCTCCTGGCTCATAAAAAGTACTTAGTTCTCGCGACAGTATAATTATTGATTATCAGGACATTATCGATAATAATAATTCGTGGCAGAATAGGACTAAGTGTGTTGAGTTGTGCAGATTTATTGTGTCGCGTCAGGCATCAGTAATGGCGTCCAGTTCGAACTATCACATTAGTGTGCCGAAACTGCAAGGGCGTGAAAATTACAGTGAATGGTGTTTCGCAGCAGAAATTTTCCTTGTCTTAGAGGGAATGGTTGGGTGTATCAAACCTGAGCCCAACGTTGCTCCAGCAGCTGCAGACGATGCGAGAACAAAAGCGAAGTTGATTCTAACAATTGACCCGGCTCTTTATGTTCATTTAAAGAATGTAGCAACATCGAAAGAATTGTGGGATAAATTGAAGATGTTATTCGATGACTCGGGATTTACAAGAAAAATAAGTCTTCTGAGGAATTTAATTTCTATTCGATTAGAAAATTGCACTTCGATGACGTCATATGTAACACAAATTGTTGAAGCTGGTCAGAAATTACAAGGTACGGGTTTTGGCATAAGTGATGAGTGGATCGGATCTATCATGTTGGCTGGATTATCTGAAAAATATATGCCCATGATAATGGCAATCGAGCATTCGGGCATGATAATCACAACCGACGCCATTAAAGGGAAATTGATGGACATTGAACCGGAAGACAGTGATGCCAACAATGCGTTTGCTTGTTTCCGCAAGAATCAAAAATCAAAGAGTGTAAAGAGTACACAGTCTATGTACAAGAAAGATGGTGAGAATGGGCTTAAAGGTCTCGTTACCAGGCCATAAAATTATTAAAAAAAAAAAAAAAAAAATGGTGAGAATGAACGAATGTCGACATCTGTCAAAGAAAAACAACACGTCAAATGTTATAATTGTAAACAACATGGCCACTACCGTAATCAATGCACTTATAAAGATAAATCTTATAAGAATTCTGAAAATAAATCGTCAAAAACAAGTAATGCATTCAGTGCCGTGTTTTTTAGCAGAATATTTGACAAGAGTGACTGGTATGTCGACTCTGGGTCAAGTTCGCATTTGACAAGCAATAAAGATTGAATGGTCGACGAATGTTACTCTGGGTTCACCAAGGAAATCATGGTTGCTAACCAGAATAAAATCCCAGTGTTGTGTTGTGGAAAAGTAAACATAACAACATCAACTGAAGGATGTGACTTTAACATAACTGTTGAAAAAGTGTTGTGTGTGCCCAAATTATCTACCAACTTATTGTCAGTAAGCCAACTGATATGGCAGGGTAACAAGGTGTATTTTACAAGCGATGGATGCGAGATATTTAATAAACAGGACACTCTAGTAGCGACTGCATCACTTATAAATGGAGTTTATAAACTAAATACTTCATCTTGTTTGGTGGCAGCAACAGCAGAGTCTCCAGAAGTTTGGCATTGTAGATTGGGACATGTCAACAGTGATAACATGAATAAAATGCAGGATGCTGTGGAGGGGGTCAAATTAACTGAGAAGGCCGACATCAACAAGTCCAACTGTATAGTGTGCTGTGAAGGAAAGCAAAGTCGGTTGCCCATCGATAATAAAGGGAACAGGAGTACTAAGCTATTGGAAATAGTACACAGTGATATATGTGGCCCAATGGAGAATGTATCGCTAGGAGGATCAAGGTACTTCCTCATTTTTGTTGATGATCACAGCAGCATGACATATGTTTATTTTTTAAAAGGTAAAAATGAGACTTTACCATATTTTAAAGAATATAAAGCAAGAGTTGAGAATTCAACGTCAAATAAAATAAAAATACTTGTAAAATAAAAAGTGATAATGGCACAGAGTTCTGTAACAGAGATTTTGATAATTATTTGAAGAAACTGGGTATAATTCATCAAAGAACCAATCCCTATACTCCTGAGCAAAACGGGCTTTGTGAATGTATGAATAGGACTCTGATCGAGAAAGCAAGATGCCTTTTATTTGATGCAAGATTAGGCAAGGAATTTTGGGCTGAAGCCTAATGGCTTCAGCACACAGAGACAATAGACACAGCAGTCTATTTACAAAATAGAATTGTAAAAGGTGGATTGAACCACTGTACACCGTACAAGTTGTGGACAGGAGGCAAACCCAACCTCAGTCATTTAAGGATTTTTGGTAGTACTGTCATGAGACATATACCCAAGGAGAGAAGACATAAGTGGGACAAGAAATCAGAACAATGCATACTGGTTGGTTACCCTGAGGATGTCAAAGGGTATAGGTTATACAATCCTTCAACAAAGGCTATTATAACCAGTCGAGATGTTGTCTTCATAAATGAAAAGTTATCTCATCAAGAAAATATGATTGAAATGGAAGTGGTAGAAGACAAACCAGCAGAAAATAGTCCACATACATCTTCAGTGGGAGAGGTGTCAGACCATGATGGAGAGGATTCATTCATTTTAACGAATGACATGGATGAAACCTATGTACCAGAGGAGGAGTCCATGACATCTGAGGAAGAACAGCAACCAGAAACCACATCAAAGTCACAACGGGTGAGACAAAAACCAGAAAGGTTTGGATATATGTGCACAGAACAGTGTAATGAATATTTTAGTGATGAACTGACATTAGAAGAAGCACTAAGGGGACCAGAGAAGGAGCAATGGGAACAGGCAGTGAAAGAAGAGCTGAAAAGCTTTGAAGACAACAAAGCATGGGAAGTTGTTGATATTCCTGCAAGTGGCAATATAGTTAAGTGCAAGTGGGTTCTAAAAAAAAAGTGTCATAGTGAAAATAATGTCCGCTATCGAGCCAGACTTGTGGCTAAAGGGTGTAGTCAAAAATATGGTGTGGACTATAGTGAAACATTTTCTCCAGTAGTACGGCATACAACACTTAGGTTATTATTCGCATTATCAGTGCAGTTCAACCTAGAAGTAACACATCTTGATGTGAAAACTGCTTTCTTAAATGGAGATCTGTCTGAGACAATATATATGCAAAAGCCTTTAGGTTATGTCTGTCCAAATAATAAAGTTTTAAAATTGACCAAAGCTATATATGGTCTCAAACAGGCATCTCGTGGATGGTTGCATGTTAGCTAATGGTTATATTAAGTCCCAAATAGAGTCATGTTTATATACAAAATTTGCTGGCAGCAGTAAAACCATCGTGACATTATATGTCGATGATTTCTTTGTATTCTCAAATGATAGAAATGAAACTAGTAATCTTAAGGATATGTTGAATAAGATTTTTGTATTAAAAGACTTGGGAATTGTAAAGGAATGTCTTGGCATGTCAGTTGTATTTGATAAACAAAATAATAATTGTACTGTGACTTTAAGTCAAGAAAAATATATTGATAGATTGTTGACTAAGTTCAATATGGTTGATTGTAACACTGTGAATACTCCAATGGAGGTCAACTTAAAATGTAAGAAGGAAAATGATTGTAGTAATCAAAATCCCTATCAGCAGCTTATCGGGAGCCTAATGTATTTGGTTGTGCTCACACGACCCGATATAGCTTATGCAGTGTCATATTTAAGTCAATTCAATAATTGTAATACTGAACAACAATGGGTTTATGCCAAAAGAATTTTAAGGTATTTGAAAGGGACAAAAGATTTAGGTTTAAAATATAGTAAGGGCAAAAATGCAAACATTGAAGGTTATGTTGATGCAGACTGGTGCAGTGATGTTAATGATAGGAAATCATATTCAGGATTTTGTTATACTTTGTCTGGGTCTGTTATATCTAGTAGAGTTGTAGTAAGCAAAAATGTATTACACTTTCTAGTACCGAATCTGAATATGTATCCATATCAGAAGCCTGCAAAGAGGCAGTTTATTTGAGAAATTTACAATTTGAACTTACTAAAAGTATGTATAAGATCATTTTATATAATGATAGTATGAGCGCACAGAAATTGTTGTTAAACCCTGTATTCCATAATAAAACGAAGCATATTGATGTCAGATATCATTATTGTAGAGAATTAATTAATGAAAACATTATAAGTGTTAATTATCTATGTACATCAAATATGCCTGCAGATTTGTTTACAAAAAGTCTCGCTGCTGTAAAACATTATAAACATTTGAATACTTTAGGTATTGTTAAAGTGTAATTGTTTCTTTTGTTTATATAGTATCTATATTTTGAGTGGGAGTATTATAAATAGCAAAATATAGATGTACCTACTACTAGCGACATCTTGTACCAGAGTGTCATCAAATGTTGTCTATGAGATTCTTTACTTTTGTCTTTAGAAAATAAAGTTCAGTTCTTTTCCGGTACTCGCTCAGTCACGTTGTTTTATTACAATAAATACAAATAAGAATATTATTTATTAGTATTTCTTACAGAACAGGTGTTAACGGGCAGGAGCCTTATCTGATGTTAACTGATACCCCCGTTAACGTACACGCTTAATGTCGAAGTATTCGCGAGTGTGTTGCCGGCCTTTTAAGAATTTTTATGACTTATGTATTGAAATTTTAAGAAAATTTAAATACAAACAAGATACCAATTACTGTTTTTTTTTTGGAACAGGGGTAACGGACACGAGCCTTATATGTTTTTAACTGATACCGCCGTTAATGCACACTCTCAATGTTCGCGAGTGTGTTGCAGGCCTTTTAAGAATTTTTGAAATTAAAAATTGTAATTTATAGAAAACTGAAATATTAACAAGATTATTACTTATTACTGTTTTTCATGGAACAGGTAGTAAACGAACAGATTGTCCGTGGACAATCTCAATGTCAAATTCGCGAGTGCGTTGCCGGCCTATTAAGAATTTGTATGACTTATTTGAAGTTAAATACAAACAAGAATATTATTTATTAGTATTTCTTATAGAACAGGGGTAGAACAGGTTTTAACGGGCAGGAGCCTTTTCTGATGTTAACTGATACCCCCGTTAACGTACACGCTTAATGTCGAAGTATTCGCGAGTGTGTTGCCGGCCTTTTAAGAATTTTTATGACTTATGTATTGAAATTTTAAGAAAATTTAAATACAAACAAGATTATTACCAATTACTGTTTTTTATGGAATAGGTGGTAAACGAACAGATTGTCCATGGACAATCTCAATGTCAGCTTTGCGAGTGCGTTGCCGGCCTATTAAGAATTTTTATGACTTTGTTGAAGTTAAATACAAACAAGAATATTATTTATAAGTATTTTTTATAGAACTCAATGTTCGCGAGTGTGTTGCCGGCCTTTTAAGAATTTTTGAAATTAAAATTTAATTTATAGAAAACTGAAATATTAACAAGTGTTAGCGGTAGTTGATTTAGTTCTTAGGGTAGGAAATTAAACACTTCAATGATGACCTAATTCACTATAATTTACTTCACTGATTTTACGTGAACTGTATAACTTCAAACTTGTACGAAGAAAAGGCCCGTGCGCATGTGTCACAACCTCTTTTATCATCACAACTCCCTCCTCCGACGCGACCATCCCACTTCGCGAAAATGGTCGAATCAAATGAGTAACTATTGCACATGCGCACTTGTAGCAAGATTCTTAAGAATATGTTTTATAAAAATGTTTAGAATTTAATTAAATTAATATTAGAAGCTAACAGTCGGCCTTTCCTGACAATGTTTGCGTCTCGCAAAAAAAAGAATGCTTTGTAACATACAACTCAAATTAGAAACGAAATTTTAACTTTAACTTTTGAATTACATCTATAACTACAGAGAGTTAAATTTAATCCATTGTGACGTTACTAATTATTTATGTTCATTTATTAAGGAATATATGAATTTGTCTCGGTAGACATCCCTACTCATCGGCAAAGAAGACACAGGGTGTAGGCCGAGAGAAAAAGCCGGCGTAAAAAACTCTCGGTACTCTTTTAAAATATCAAGTCATCAATTTTATCAATAATTTACAATAGTCTTACTAACTAAATCTATTGTGACCTCTTCACATTCACAATAGTCTTACATAACCAAATCTATTGTGACCTCTTCACATTCACAATAGTCTTACATAACCAAATCTATTGTGACCTCTTCACATTCACAATAGTCTTACATAACCAAATCTATTGTGACCTCTTCACATTCACAATAGTTTTACATAACCAAATCTATTGTGACCTCTTCACATTCACAATAGTGTTACATAACCAAATCTCTAGTGACCTCTTTACATTCACAATAGTCTTACATAACCAAATCTCTTGTGACCTCTTAATATTCACAATAGTTTTACATAACCAAATCTATTGTGACCTCTTCACATTCACAATAGTGTTACATAACCAAATCTCTTGTGACCTCTTTACATTCACAATAGTGTTACATAACCAAATCTATTGTGACCTCTTTACATTCACAATAGTCTTACATAACCAAATCTAATTGTGACCTCTTCACATTCACAATAGTCTTACATAACCAAATCTATTGTGACCTCTTCACATTCACAATAGTCTTACATAACCAAATCTATTGTGACCTCTTCACATTCACAATAGTCTTACATAACCAAATCTATTGTGACCTCTTCACATTCACAATAGTCTTACATAACCAAATCTATTGTGACCTCTTCATAGTCACAATAGTGTTACATAATCAAATCTATTGTGACCTCTTCACATTCACAATAGTTTTAAATAACAAAATCTGCTGTAACCTCTTCATATTCACAGCAGATTCACAATAAAGTTTACATAACCAAATCTATTGTGACCTCTTCATAGTCACAATAGTGTTACATAATCAAATCTATTGTGACCTCTTCACATTCACAATAGTTTTACATAACCAAATCTCTTGTGACCTCTTTACATTCACAATAGTGTTACATAACCAAATCTATTGTGACCTCTTTACATTCACAATAGTCTTACATAACCAAATCTATTGTGACCTCTTCACATTCACAATAGTCTTACATAACCAAATCTATTGTGACCTCTTCACATTCACAATAGTCTTACATAACCAAATCTATTGTGACCTCTTCACATTCACAATAGTCTTACATAACCAAATCTATTGTGACCTCTTCATAGTCACAATAGTGTTACATAATCAAATCTATTGTGACCTCTTCACATTCACAATAGTTTTAAATAACAAAATCTGCTGTAACCTCTTCATATTCACAGCAGATTCACAATAAAGTTTACATAACCAAATCTATTGTGACCTCTTCATAGTCACAATAGTGTTACATAATCAAATCTATTGTGACCTCTTCACATTCACAATAGTTTTACATAACCAAATCTCTTGTGACCTCTTTACATTCACAATAGTGTTACATAACCAAATCTATTGTGACCTCTTTACATTCACAATAGTCTTACATAACCAAATCTATTGTGACCTCTTCACATTCACAATAGTCTTACATAACCAAATCTATTGTGACCTCTTCACATTCACAATAGTCTTACATAACCAAATCTATTGTGACCTCTTCACATTCACAATAGTCTTACATAACCAAATCTATTGTGACCTCTTCATAGTCACAATAGTGTTACATAATCAAATCTATTGTGACCTCTTCACATTCACAATAGTTTTAAATAACAAAATCTGCTGTAACCTCTTCATATTCACAGCAGATTCACAATAAAGTTTACATAACTAAATCTATTGTGACCTCTTCATAGTCACAATAGTGTTACATAATCAAATCTATTGTGACCTCTTCACATTCACAATAGTTTTAAATAACAAAATCTGCTGTAACCTCTTCATATTCACAGCAGATTCACAATAAAGTTTACATAACTAAATCTATTGTGATCCCTTTACATTCACAATAGTGTTACATAACCAAATCTATTGTGACCTCTTCACATTCACAATAGTGTTACATAACCAAATCTATTGTGACCTCTTCACATTCACAATAGTGTTACATAACCAAATCTATTGTGACCTCTTCACATTCACAATAGTGTTACATAACCAAATCTATTGTGACCTCTTCATAGTCACAATAGTGTTACATAATCAAATCTATTGTGACCTCTTCACATTCACAATAGTTTTAAATAACAAAATCTGCTGTAACCTCTTCATATTCACAGCAGATTCACAATAAAGTTTACATAACTAAATCTATTGTGACCTCTTCATAGTCACAATAGTGTTACATAATCAAATCTATTGTGACCTCTTCACATTCACAATAGTTTTAAATAACAAAATCTGCTGTAACCTCTTCATATTCACAGCAGATTCACAATAAAGTTTACATAACTAAATCTATTGTGACCTCTTCACATTCACAATAGTTTTAAATAACAAAATCTGCTGTAACCTCTTCATATTCACAGCAGATTCACAATAAAGTTTACATAACCAAATCTATTGTGACCTCTTCACATTCACAATAGTCTTACATAACCAAATCTATTGTGACCTCTTCACATTCACAATAGTCTTACATAACCAAATCTATTGTGACCTCTTCATAGTCACAATAGTGTTACATAATCAAATCTATTGTGACCTCTTCACATTCACAATAGTTTTAAATAACAAAATCTGCTGTAACCTCTTCATATTCACAGCAGATTCACAATAAAGTTTACATAACTAAATCTATTGTGACCTCTTCATAGTCACAATAGTGTTACATAATCAAATCTATTGTGACCTCTTCACATTCACAATAGTTTTAAATAACAAAATCTGCTCTAACCTCTTCATATTCACAGCAGATTCACAATAAAGTTTACATAACTAAATCTATTGTGACCTCTTCACATTCACAATAGTTTTAAATAACAAAATCTGCTGTAACCTCTTCATATTCACAGCAGATTCACAATAAAGTTTACATAACCAAATCTATTGTGACCTCTTCACATTCACAATAGTCTTACATAACCAAATCTATTGTGACCTCTTCACATTCACAATAGTCTTACATAACCAAATCTATTGTGACCTCTTCATAGTCACAATAGTGTTACATAATCAAATCTATTGTGACCTCTTCACATTCACAATAGTTTTAAATAACAAAATCTGCTGTAACCTCTTCATATTCACAGCAGATTCACAATAAAGTTTACATAACTAAATCTATTGTGACCTCTTCATAGTCACAATAGTGTTACATAATCAAATCTATTGTGACCTCTTCACATTCACAATAGTTTTAAATAACAAAATCTGCTGTAACCTCTTCATATTCACAGCAGATTCACAATAAAGTTTACATAACTAAATCTATTGTGACCTCTTCACATTCACAATAGTTTTAAATAACAAAATCTGCTGTAACCTCTTCATATTCACAGCAGATTCACAATAAAGTTTACATAACTAAATCTATTGTGACCTCTTCACATTCACAATAGTTTTAAATAACAAAATCTGCTGTAACCTCTTCATATTCACAGCAGATTCACAATAAAGTTTACATAACTAAATCTATTGTGACCTCTTCATAGTCACAATAGTGTTACATAATCAAATCTATTGTGACCTCTTCACATTCACAATAGTTTTAAATAACAAAATCTGCTGTAACCTCTTCATATTCACAGCAGATTCACAATAAAGTTTACATAACTAAATCTATTGTGATCCCTTTATGATCCTTTATACAAAAGTGATTTTATCATGTAAAATTGATATTCTAGTCTCGTGTTCAAAACATAAATTTAACAAAAATATATATTAAAATCATAAAAAAAATCTTATCGTAAGCACAACAATTACTTGAAGCACTTTCATTTCTCACAAAATACCTAATTATATGAATAACACCAACTACTACTACAACCCTACTTGTTCTCAGTATTATGTTTCAACAACATATTTCAATTCACTCAAAACTTACTTATTATATTCAGCCATCGCTTTTATTAGGATACTATTACTTCTGGAGATGACGTAAATTTGACATTACTTTATCAAATAATTTGTCAAATACAAACTCATTGGTAACCGATCAAATTGATACAATAATTTCCTTACATTCAATTTCATTACTTTTATCATCTATATTTTTATCATCAGACACAAATAAAAGTATTTCATATCCACTACTAAGACAAATAATAAAAAGAAAACTATTGTTAGTGTAAGTCAAGTATTGATTATGCACAGGGAATATATATATGTAGAAAAGTCATATGTAATTTTACTATAAACATACTAGTTTTAATATAAAAATTATAACAGTCTTAACAAGCAAGCTAAATTGTCGACATGAAATAACATCAAAGTTTTAGATTTGTTACTTAAATTGAGACTTTTTTCCGTTCCGCTGTGCCAAAACGCAATTTTGTTGTCATTTGTAATATAATAAACCCAAAGTGAATTACAGTCAAATACGACCCCCACAAAAAACAAGCCATGAACGACTAGGCTCTGCTGAATGTTAACATACTGCAGAGTCCAATTCATCTGAAGTAAATCAAGTTTGTTTATCAGCAGTGCCAACTTTAAGTGCTGGGAGCAATATGTATGTAAAATTAGACTTCGTTTACTAATTTCCCATTCATCACCTTTGCAACCCTTGCTCACTCAAAACCACAAATAGCATCAGCTTTCTAATAGTACCCTCTTGCAAGGTCCAGTGTAACACCCTTGACTGAAGTATTGTCCACTTATTAATTCGCGGTAGAGGGCAAAGTGCACAGCCTAAGACTTTGATCTTCTTTCAGGCCGTATTACGGGTAAAAACCTGTCGCTTAGCTCTATCTTAATTTCTGTACATGTTTTAAAACCAATCGCTAAACTTATTTGTAGAACCCAGCTACAAATAAGTATCTATATTTTCATTCCATTTCCTTATTAATGTTAATCTTTAATTGGATTTACAAATGAACGACTATTCAACGGTCAATAGTAATAGCGATTCCACTGTTATCATTATCACTTCATTCATATTGACGTTTTTCTACTTTATGGACGTGGAATAACAAGTTCTATTAACGGTTGCCAATAATGAAAATAACTCCTCTTAACTTTCAAAACCAGAAAAATCTTTGAGACACTTAAAATATTTTCATTTTCCTTTCGAGGTTCTAGACATCAACTTTGATCGGAATCTTTCTTCAAAGGAACGTTACATTTGACCAATCGATTTTAAGAAATATGTTGTATCGCCACGGATTTAAATTTGTAGCCTCTTCGTGAGATATACGTAAACAATAATTTAGACCGTACACCGATGCTATTTTGCGTGTATGAAAATAATCGTGATATGCGTATGTCGTATAATGTCGTAGAGTCGTAATTCTTTCACATTCTTTGACAAATTGTCATAATTTTGTCCGGATTGAATTCTGGGACCAAGATCATATTTTAAAACTTCTAACTTCAATCTGTTATATTGTTTAAAATTTAATTTAAATAGAAAATCTTAACAATAAATATTAGTTTCCATCTATACTTGCCGAAATAACAATTTCTCATCCACAAGACTTAAAAATCTTAATCGAAGTTCACACTTTCTACAGTCTAACCCATTGCAACAACTTAAATAGATTCTACCTTCATTTTGTTTAATAAACAATAAAATTAATAAATATCTAATGACAAACTACTTAACCAATTTTGTTTTGACACTGGAAGGACTAGCTAGCGTTTAAGATACAGGCTAGGCCTAGTTTAAACGATAGTGCTCATAGAAGTATATTATGTGTAAGGTTAACCAAAATGAATATTGTAGCTCAACGTTTCGTCGCATATTGTATGTTTACAACCTTTAAAATGTAAGTACAAAGTGTAATGTTTTTTTTGTCTAATAAAGTAATTGTAATATTTAAAAAAAAAATGAATCAGCCGTTTGCTGTATTTTCACGGCTTGCATTATTCATGCAATCGTCGTTCGCGTGCCTTACTTTTGTGGCTAAATGCTGGGACCGCGTAGTCCTGTGATGGTAGTGCCGTGAGGCAACGCCTGCGTAATTATTCGATCTACTGCGGCTTTTGTGGCAAGGTTAACTTACGACTGCCCCATAGTCTTGCTCCTACTGCATTGGGAAGCGAGCTGCTTTAGTCTTACCAATGAAATAACCATGAGGTTCGACTCCTATATGTCTTGTCCTTAAAACCATTTCGTAACTCAGGACTAAAACCCTTGATTCTTTTTGCGTCTAGTCATACTACTGGAAACAAACGTTACACATAAGAAAAGCATTGTACATTACTACACCCGCCATCTGAATCTTAAAAGGATTGGCATCGATTCTAACAAAGATATTTTCTATTTAAATCAAAAAGCTTAATTTATATTCATATATATATATATATATATATATATACTTGAAACTATACTGTATTATGTTTCAATGTAATTTTCGTCTAACATAGTCATAATTTGATATTAATCTGACCTTGAAATTCTAAAAATGGTGAAAACTACTTACTGTTTAAAGTAGCTTATTATCCTAAGATTTTATAAAATTTGTAAAAAAAATTATAACAATTAATATTAAAAAGAAAACTATAAAAATATTTACCTCGCTTAAAAACCTCTAAAAATGGTTAAATTATTATTATACACAAAAGATATAAATAAATTACTTCTGTAATATAATAATAAACTGACTTAGGACTTCTAAAAATAATAAAATTATTATACATTTAATTAAAGTCAGTTTAAAAGAATCGTTAAAAACATTAATAAATTAAAATCAATTATTTCTGTAGAAAAAAAAAAACTTTATAAAAATATTCAACTCACTTAAGAAGTTCTAAAAATTATTATTATAAAAAAAATTAGAAGAAATAAGTCCTGTAAGAACCTTTTTATAATATTAAACTGACTTAGGACTTCTAAAATAATAAAAATATTATAGATTTAATTAAGCTAAATTTTAAAATAATGGTTAAAATTAATAATAAATTAAAATCCATTATTTCTGAAAAATAAAAAAAACTTTATAAAAATGAATTCACCCTTAGAATCTCTAAAAATTGTGAAAATTATAAAAAGATACGAATACTATAAAACAAGATTTGATTGTTTGCTTTTTGAATAGGCCCCGAAACTGGATGGATTGACAGGATCAATTAGAATTAGAACCCTACGTTATCTCGGATGAACATGGGCTAAATAATATTTTTCCAAATTACTATGGCATTCAGTTCACACCCAAGGCGTGAAAAATACTATATATTAGTTCACATAACGCCTATATATCTAGCTAAATAAACGCTTCACTACCCTAGTAACCTCTTATAAATAAAGATTATAAACTTTCCTATATACTTATTAAATTTATTTCAACTTCATACAAATGGTAAGTATTGTAAAAATATATAATGTATAAAAATATCTAACAGCTGTTAAAACTAAAAAATAACGTAAAATGTTCTTAGCGTTAAAAGGAAATCGGACAATTCAAGATCATATCTACAATTAAACAAGAAATTGTACTAGTATATGACTTCTTTTCTTTCATATTTGTTAGGTAGGCATCAAGGCCTGCAGTTGGGAAGCTTTGATTTTTATCGATATAACTAATACGACAAGACAGGGCCGAGAGGTTATAATAGGAAAAGGTTTAGAAATCCACGCTTCCTACGCAATAGCACAGTCTTCCGTTAATAAAGGAACAGAACTTTATACCCGTAAGCTACTTTTTAATAGCATAACAAATGTATAGAGAAAACCTAAAATACGAAAATAATTTCCTTCCTTAATATACTTGTGTACCACAAAGAACGGTAGTAGTAGGGATTCCCGGCGACTGCCTCACGTCTAAGTTCCCCAAAAACGTAAAAATCATGGTTGGCCAAACCTAAAAAAAAAGGTTGTACTCTACCCCCACTAAACAGGCCGTGTGGAGTCGAATGCACTCACTCCTGAAGTGATAGCTCTAACCGTTCCAGAGATAGCTTTCCCAAAACCCTTGCTAATTACTTACTAATCACCACCTTATCAGCTACGAATGCGTCGTTATCTACTTTCCTACATTCACTAACCCGATCTATGGCTCTAAAAGAAAAATAGAATAAACTATGTCTAACCTAACCTAATCTACGGGTCTAAGCAAACAACAATAAACATACCTATCCTACATTAACACCATTATCTATAATAAAATTAGATGTAAGGGTTACATATTTAAATAAAATATTTTTATTCCAGGTATTATTCTTTTATTTATATGTCCATTATATTTCTATACAAATTTACTAGCACCGTATCTGTTGGCGACTCGTAAATATAAATAGAGATAGATTATACGTTAATTTTAGCGACTCTATAATTATAAGATAAATAAGAATATTTTTGGCAGCTCATAAGTAGAAATTAACTATGTTAATTAAAATATGTAAATAATTTAAGAATGAAAAATGGTTAATAAATAAACGAATAAAATGCTTCGCCGAACAAAAGGGTCGCATAGCTCTCGTCGCGGTATACCGGCGCAGATGTTTGTAAGCGCAGCTCTCGTCGCGGTATACTGTTCGAGTACTTAAACTCGGCGAGGTCTACGCAAAATTCTCTTTCCTCTTTCCTCTGACTACGAACTGGGACCCACGAATAATCGGCGAAGCAAGAAACAAGATCAAGGCGCAGTTTCATTTCAAGACAACGTCAAACAATTACGCACAATTATTATTATTTTTTTTTTTTGAAGAAGGAATCTCGCTGTTGGCCTTAAGGGCCTTTACAGCTCAGCTCGGGCTGTTTTGGCGAGCGTAGCTCGGCCAGAATGGCGTTTTGTCCCGCGACTAGCGCAAGGGCGTCTCCTGTGAGACTCGAACCTCGGCTTGGGCCGTCGCGGGGCGGTCAATCGCCTGAAGGGCAGGACGGAAGCTCACTGGAGTGAGCGAAGTGCGAAGTAAAGGTCCTCGCCTTCCGGTGAAGGCGGTTTTTTACCCTAATCTGTGATTGGCTATTTTTATTATTTTTGGCCGCGCGGGCGGCTTTTAATTTATCGTTTGCTACGGTAATTGGATCATCCGGATCCGTTAGTATGTGTCGAGGCCTCCTACGAGCCTTTTTTGTCGGGAAGGGGTAATAGTTGATGCTATTACGCACCAGCGGATTGGGATGGTGTTTAGCCTTGTCAAAGTGGCGTGTGGACGCCAACTTCATCCATTGGGCTATGGTAGGGAGCTCCAGGTCGTGGTGGAGATCGACGTTTCTCACATAGAAGGGCGCACCGGTCGCGATTCTCATGAATCGCGACTGAAGCACCTATAGCCGGTGAATATAGGAGGGGGCACAATGCGCAAAGACTACGCTAGCGTATGTCATGCACGGTCGGATGCATGCCTTGTACAGGGTCACCTTGTGTCTGAGAGACATTTGACTCCTTTTATTTAGGAGGAAATGGAGGCGAGAGAGGACAAAATAGGCCTTCTTGCGAACGGCGGCTATGTGCTTACGGAAAGACATGCCGCTATCGAGCGTGACTCCTAGATATTTGACGGACTTTTGCCAAGGGATGGCTTGCCCGTATAGGGTTACCTCTGTCTTGAGGTGAAATTTATCCCTAGCGATAGCACCGGGGTTGCCCCTGGCAAAGAGAAGTGCTACGCTTTTCTCGGGATTTATTTGGAAGCCCCATTTCCGAAACCATTCGCCTAACGACGTGGTAGCGGTCTGGAGTCTGTCCACAATGACACCTCTATCTTTGTGGGTGGTATAGAGAGCGGTGTCATCGGCATAGAGGGCTAGCTCCACATTGGGAGCCCTAGGGATGTCGCCGGTATACAGCGTGAACAGAAGGGGCGAGAGGACCGAGCCCTGAGGGACTCCGGCCATGATGGAGCGAGGAGACGATAGCGTTCCTTCTACGCGATAGCGCATTGAGCGGTCGGACAAGAAGTCGTGTACGATACGCACGAGTCTTAGTGGCACATTAAGGTGGTAGAGCTTGTAAACCAAGCCGTTGTGCCAGACCTTGTCGAAAGCTTTCGCTATGTCGAAGAAGAGTGCACTGCTCCACTAGGTTGACGGCTAAGCACTCGGCTTTTTCGTCGTCGTCGAATGCGTCAGGCAGATTTGGACGCTTGAGAGGGGGCATGGACGCCACCGTGTCGGTTTTAAGGGAACGCGCGAGAGACCAATAGGCCGTGTGCGAAGGTGACAATGCGCTGGTAAGACGGTCCCAGCGTTCGTTTCTAATTTCCCGCATGCGCTCTTTGACTCGGCGCTGCGAGGCGCGGAGTGCTCTGCGGTTTTCGTCGGTCGGGGCTCTGGCGAAGGCGCGAGTCGCCGCGTTCTACGACTCGGCGACCTTGGTCTGAATGTGATTAGTGACCGAGGAGATCGCGTCTAACGCGTGAGCGGACGAGACTAAATTGTCGGGGACATTTGGGAGGGCAGAGGTGTCGGCGGGCTTGAGGGCCTCGTCTAACTTCTGCCAGTCGACAATGGACTTGAACCTCTTCTCTCGAGTGTTAGGAGGGCCGAATTCAAAGTGAACCGGGAAGTGATCCGAGTCTAACTCGTGTAACGTCTCTACGCTTCGCGGCTGTAGTGCCACGTTACGTAAAACCGCTACGTCTATGACGTCCGTTGAGAGAAGGCCGTTGCCTGTTATGCCACGGCGAGTCGGTTGTATGGGGGCAATGACGTTGAAATTGAGCACGTCTATAAGCCTATTGAGGGCTAACCCATTAGGGTTCTGTTTTGAGCTATTCCAGTCCCCGTGTTTGCTATTGAGATCCCCGACTAATAAGAATTCACACTGGCATTCAGAATATGGCGCGGCTACGTAAAGCGATTAAAGGCACGGCGAGAGAAAGCATGCAGAGAGCCTCTTGTACTCAGAGGCAATGCCAGAAGAAGTAATTAACGCTTTACGCCGAAGATTTGGTAGACCGGACGCGCTGGTGTTAGCTGAACTGGAGAAATTAATGGCGCTTCCTAGAACGACGGAAAATCCGAGGGACATATGCGTATTCGCTAGCCAAATCAACAATAGCGTGGCCGCCATAAAGGGATTGAAGAGACCGCAATACCTCTACTCACCCGAAATCGTGAAACTTATAATAGAGAAGATGCCTCCAATACTTAGATTCAGGTGGTACGATTTTACGGCTGCGAGGGAAGAGGAATCATTCTCTGATATCCAAACAATAAGCAACTTCCTCAATTCAGAAGCGTATAAATGCGGCGCATTCGCGGTACTCGAAGACAACAAAAGTGTACGACCGAGCGCAGTGATAAGAAGGCCAGTGAAGCAAGCTACTTATAATGTCGCTGAAAGGAGTACACCAGAAGAAATCAAGTGCCCAGACTGTGAAAGCACCCATAAACTCAAAGACTGTGAAAGATTCCTGAAGGCGGCAGTAAACGAGAGATGGGAAACAGTTAAGAGGCTTAAGGTCTGCTTCAAGTGCCTCACTGGGAAGCACCGAAAGGAAACATGCCGAAGACCACCGTGCAAGATTTGTCGAAGATGGCACCATAGCCTATTACACGTGACGTCGGAAAGCGAACGATGTCACGATGAGGTAGCGCCCGAGACAGCGACGGTCAACACAATAAGCACACCGAAAGCTATTCTAAAGATGCTTAAGGTGGAGATATATTGACCGGCTGGGAGCAAACAAGTACTGGCGCTGCTAGATGAAGGCTCAACGGTTACACTGCTTGACGAAAACGTGGCTTCGAGCATCGGCATCCAAGGCCCTCGCGAAATCCTTAACATAGAAACTATCGGCGGAGGGCAAATGCAAAACCATAACTCCATGATTTTAGATATCGAAGTGAAAGGGATCAAGCAAAGCGAGAAGTGCATACTCAAACGGGCAAGAACTATCAAGGAGCTCAAATTAACCCCACAACTCATAGATAAATCCCGGCTAAAGAAGTATCATCACTTGCGGGGTTTACTACAAGAGGTGTGCTATGAAGCTGAGGCGCCGAAGCTGCTCATCGGCCAAGACAATTGGGAATACATTGTCTCGTTACAAATACGACGTGGGAAGCCAGGGCAGCCGGTGGCGTCACGAACAAAGTTAGGATGGGTTCTTCACGGTTCCGACAGCAGCGGCGTGTCACCGATCAATTATGTGAACACATGTGCACACGCAAGCGTCGTCGATAAAACAGATCAGCTGGTGAGGGAACATTTTAGTATTGAGTCCTTGGGGGTTCAGCCGAAGAGGCCTTCAACGGATATAGAACAGCGAGCGCTTAAAATATTGGATAGAACCAGTCGACAATTGGAAGATGGCAGATACGAGGTCGGACTATTGTGGAAAACGGACGACATACAACTTCCAAACAATTACGCAGCAGCTTTCAACAGATTTCAAGGAATAGAAAAAAAACTGCGTAAGGACGCTAAATTAAAAAATGAATATAGCGCGCAGATAGAGAATCTGTTGAAAAGTAACTACGCTGAAGAAGCACCAGATGACTGCACATCCAACAAAAAGTGGTACCTGCCTCATTTTCCAGTGGTTCACCCCCTTAAAAAGAAGCTGAGAATTGTCTTCGACGCCGCGGCTAAATACAATGGAGTCGGCCTCAACGACGTTCTGCTGACCGGTCCGGACTTACTGCAGTCAATATTTGGAGTGCTACTTCGCTTCCGTCAAGGTCCCGTAGCGGTAGCGGCCGATATAAAAGAAATGTTTCTGCAGGTGAAAATATCTGCAGAAGATAGAGACAGTCTCAGATTCCTATGGCGGAAAGACAAGGAAGCGCCAGTGAAGGAATATAGAATGTCATCGGTGATTTTTGGAGCTGCGTCGTCGCCTTGCACCGCGATTTATATAAAAAACAAGAATGCAAAGGCCTTCATACATAAATATCCGGAAGCGGCGCAAGCAATAGAGCGGAATCACTATTTGCTATCACTATATCACTATATGGATGACTATTTGGAAAGTTTCCATAGTATTGACGATTGCAAACGAGTAATGCAGCAAGTTGACTTCATTCACAAGAAGGCGCACTTCGAGCTACGAGGATGGGCGTCGAATAAAAAATAAATCGTAGATGCCGGCGGCAAACAGGAAGTGCACCTAGGGGAAAACGAAGAAAAGACCCTGGGACTGAGATGGCTGACGTCAGAGGATTGTCTTGGATTTAGAAGCCAGTTTAGAAGAATCCCTGACGAGGTGGCACGAGGCATGCAGACTCCAACAAAACGAGAAGTCACGGGAGCTGTGATGTCTACCTTCGACCCACTCGGACTGCTGTCACCCATTCTCATCCAAGGGAAGAAGCTCATCCAAAAGATATGGCGCAGTGGTGTTGGATGGGATGACCAAATAACTGAAGATGATACCGAGGCTTGGAAAAGCTACCTAGAGCATATCAGTAGAATACAAGACATCCGGCTGCCGCGATGCATGTCACTATTCTGCACTGAGGGGGAGCTGCATACTTTCACTGACGCGAGCGAGACAGCGTATGCAGCCGCAGTATACTGGCAAACCGGAGATAAAGGAAAATACTTAATAAACCTCGTCGCAGCCAAGTCGCGAGTAACGCCTTTAAAACCAGTCTCTATGCCGAGACTTGAACTACAGGCAGCTCTGTTAGGTAGTAGACTAGCAGATTCAGTGGCAAGAGAGCTCGACCTACAAGTTACAAAGAAAACCTTTTGATCGGATTCAAGTGTGGTCCTGTCCTGGATAAAGGCAGATCCCAGAACATTTAAGACCTTCGTAGCGCATCGAATTGCGGAGATAGAGGATCTGACGAATGCACAGGACTGGAGGTGGGTGCCAACAGCGGAGAATTCTGCCGACGATGCAACCAGAAGTCCACCCGAAGAGTTTAATGCGGAACATCGATGGTTCAAGGGTCCAGATTTCCTGTCGAAAGGCGAAACAGAATGGCCAGCTCCACGAAGGAAGACAGAACGACGGAACAGGTCAATACAATTCACCACAGCGAAGTAACACCGGTTCCTGAAAACTGTTCATCGTGGACGAAATTGTGGAGATCCACTGCCAGGGTACTACAATTCATCAATCTGTCTAAAGAAAAGAGGCCGTCGAACCACGAACGCTGCAATAAAACTGCAAAAATGAGGCGACACCTCCTTCCATTAGATGAAACGCATCTACTGAGAGCGGAGAAGGTTCTAATCGCCCAGTGTCAGAAACGCAGTTTCGACCAAGATATCAAAAACCTTAAACAAGGGCGCAAGACAGATAATAGAAGCCAATTGAACAGGCTAGATGTCACTATGAAAGACCAATTCATAAGACTTCAAGGCAGAGTAAGGAACGTAGCGGGCGTTGACAACAACTATTTAACGCCCATAGTACTGGATGGCAGGAGCGCTATCAGGCGATTGATTATCAAACACTATCATGAAAAGTTCAACCATGGTAATCAAGCCACCGTAATGAACGAAATCCGCCAAAAATACTGGATGTTGGGTTTGAGATCAGTACTGCGCAGTATTTAGCAAAACTGCCAACATTGTAAGCTAAAAAAAGGTAAACCAGCGGAATATCCGGCGGGCGACTTACCTCAAGAAAGACTCCGACATGGTGAGCCCCCCTTCACGTGAACAGGTGTAGACTACTTCGGTCCAATGCTCGTGGCGATTGGCAGACGAAGAGAGAAGAGATGGGGAGCCTTGTTTACCTGCCTGACCACGAGGGCAGTACACATCGAAATAGCGCCCAGCCTGACGACGGACTCTACAATAATGGCGTTAAGGAGATTCGCCTCACGAAGAGGAATGCCAAAAGTAATTTATTCCGATAATGGAACTAATTTCGTTAAGGCTAATAAATAACTCCAAACCGCCATTGAAGGGCTTAAAAGAGAGGAAATCGTCACGGAAGCGGAGAAGGTTGGCATAAAGTGGAAATTTATTCCTATAACTAACCTCGCTGACAATTTAGAAGAGGAGGCGCTAACCCCAAATCACTTCCTCATTGAACGATCCAGTGGAGCTGCGCGCGTAGGGCATTTTCCTGATGCGAAGCTAGTGGGCAGAGAAGATTGGAAGACCGTCCAACGACTCTCTGATCACTTTTGGAGGAGATGGCTGCGAGAGTACTTGCCCACGCTACTGCCCAGGAAAATGACAGGACGACGGGAAGGTGAGCAGCTACAACCAGGCGACGTGGTTCTTATCGTGGACCGCACGCTACCACGATGCACGTGGCCGAGGGGCATTATCAAAATTACGTACCCCGGGCCCGACGGAAGAACCAGGATCGTGGACGTCACAACCAAAGGTGGAGTGCTACGAAGACCATCGTCGAGGATAGTGATCTTGGTGCCTGCGAAGTTGCCGTGCAGGAACGACGGTGCTACGCACGAGGGGGAGAATGATGGCGACTCGTAAATATAAATAGAGATAGATTATACGTTAGTTTTAGCGACTCTATAATTATAAGATAAATAAGAATATTTTTGGAACTCATAAGTAGAAATTAACTATGAGTTATGTTTGATGAGAATATTGTTGATAGCTCATAAGTAAAAATTAAGTATGAGTTATAAGTTAATTAAAATATGTAAGTAAATTTAAGAATGAAAAATGGTTAATAAATAAACGAATAAAATGCTTCGCCGAACAAAAGGGTCGCATAGCTCTCGTCGCGGTATACTGTTCGAGTACTTAAGCTCGGCGAGATCTACTCAAAATTCTCTTTCCTCTTTCCTCTGACTACGTACTGGGACCCACGAATAATCGGCGAAGCAAGAAACAAGATCAACAAAGAGCAAACAAGCAAGAAGGCGCAGTTTCATTTCAAGACAACGTCAAACAATTACGCACTAGCAGGGGTGCGTGGGTTAAGGCGGTGCCAGCACTACGTCAAACCGTCTTGACAAAACGTACGAAGTCAATCCCCACCGGTATACAAAACCGCGCCGAGGAACTTTGGTTACTGCACGGGCGTATTCAAACGACATAAACGTAACGACGACTTAAACGTAATATCCCATGCAGGCCCGAGTACCTGAGGTGTCGTAGGGATTGGCAACAATAGCGGTACGTACGAAGTCAATCCCCACCGGTATACAAAACCGCGCCGAGGAACTTTGGTTACTGCACGGGCGTATTCAAACGAACACATAAACGTATTATCCCGTGCATGCTCGAGTCTCTGAGGTGTCGTGGAGGTTGGCATTCAACAGTATCATTGATCTCTGAGTCACACGTAAAATTTCTAAGGAAGTCTTCTAATCTCATCCCCCTGAACTTGTAATATATGTATACCAAACAGTACTCTCTGCACACCGCCGATAGGTAATCCTGAACCGTAAGGCTATTGTATCTCCACATGCAACAATTCCTTCTTAAAAATCCTTCTATTGCTTCAATAGGTTTACGTCCAAACGAATCAAAGTATTCCCCAACTCTTTCAACGTTTATATGAATAGCCACCCAATGAGACCCCGGCTGTGAATCAGGGTCAAGATTGCATATGATAAATGCTGGCACCTGAGCATACATCGGCAATCGATTTGAAGGATATACGTTGTTCTGGAGGCTGGGATGTATTCTACGAAGACTCATTTGCACTTCTAGTGTGTTCATACTTTAATATGCGTTTACTCCCCTACTCTTTCACTCTTTTACTGACTACATTTATTACTATCAATTCATATTTGTACCAATGTATTTAAACACACATAATATGATCTCAACATATGTAATGAGTCTCTTTGTAAAAAAAGTAATGAAGGTAAATAAAAACCATGTCATATTCGATTACATTATATTTTATTATTCTTAATATCATAATAATTACATAAGTGATTGCTTAACTACTATAATCCACACATACATTTCTGTTCTTATCTATTTCTATAATATTTGAAAACTCTGC
Organism: Pieris brassicae; assembly: GCF_905147105.1. NCBI lineage: Eukaryota > Metazoa > Arthropoda > Insecta > Lepidoptera > Pieridae > Pieris > Pieris brassicae. The sequence goes on from NW_025576216.1 coordinate 50,908, forward strand.
GTAAACTACACAGTTAATTGTTTCAGGCAATGCGCTCTCGAATCTTACTTCCATTCTTACACTACCATGGCGTACAAGATTCCAATGCACATTAGAGTTAGCCGACAAGTCAGGTGTTAAATCAAAAGCTAGTAAACAGTACCCATTTGAATATTGCTCCTTCGATATTCCATTACCTTCGTTAAGAAAATGTATACCGGTGCCTGAGTACAGGGTGTGGTATGCGCTAGTAAATACATCGTTTGGAAATGATGGTTGTAACGCTTTTGAAGGTATCTGTTGACCATCTATATATAGGCTAAATGAGCAAATACCAAAATTTTCAAAGTTGAAAGGATTTTTACCATAACTACCGTTGAATGCTGTATTATTCACAAAACCTATAATACATCTCTTAGGAACCTGTCCTAAAAATATATTGTCCAGTGTTTTACCCTGCACACCAGATGGTATGGTCAGGACTTTCACTTCACCTCTTGTTATAGGATATTTAGCCGTAGTAGTGGCAAGAACCTTTTGATGAGCTATTAGTATTGATGGATTAATTTTTGCTCTGCGTATTATTAAAGTTGCATCTGTTATACATACTTTGTACTTATTATCTGCATTCTGTGACATGAGGTTAAATGTTTCTCTCGATCTAACTAATTTTATAGATAATTCGACCCCGTTAATGAGGAATTTATCTTGATTGAATATATCCCCATATTTATCTCGGATTTTGTATATTAGATATATCTAAAACGCTGATGTATGATTTCTACTATAGTTACATGAAAGAGAAATTTACTTCAAATCTGAAACTACTGTATACAGATACTGACAGTCTCATTTATCAAATATTTACTAGTAACTTTTATAATGATATAAAGCCAGACATTTGTACACATTTCGATACATCAGATTATGATCCAAACAATGTTTTTAATTTTCCTCAAGTAAATAAGAAAAAATTAGGTTATTTTAAAGATGAAAATTGTGGTAATATCTTTACAGAATTTGTGGGTTTGCGATCAAAAATGTATGCATTACAGGTAGATGATAAAATTATTACTAAGGCGAAGGGTGTTAACAAATGTGTCACTAAAAAATTAACGTTGGATAATTATAAGTCGTGTTTGTTTAATAAAAACGTACAGCATTGTAAAATGTATCGGTTTAGATCATTAAAACATACAATTTTTACACATGAAATAAATAAGGTGTGTTTATCTTTTAATGACACTAAGCGGTACATTTTACGAAACAAAATCGATACATTACCTATAGGTCATTACCAAATCAATAGTATGTAATTAAGTTAATCATTATTGTAAATATAACAAATTGTAAATTTTTATGTAAATTTAATTTGTTTTGTACATGTATAATGTATAAACGTGTACATTAATATTGTGATATAACACTTACATTTTTTATATATATCATATAAATAAATTGTTTTTAAAATACCAACTTAATTTTATCCCTTTCCCTGAAGAAGTCAAAAAATAATGATTCATTTTATTCATCCCTTTCCTGCTACGGACCTAGTGGGTGTGGAAAATCTAACTTTGTTGTAAATTTCATTATGCATAAAAGTAGTATATGTAATTTTTTTAGAAGGCGAATCTAAAACTATATCAATATTGAAAGATTGGTTAACATTTGACTGAGATATGAGCGTTTATAATGTTGGAACGTTTACATCGGTTACTCAAAAACTAGTCGATTGATTTAAAAAAAATTACACCGTTAGATAGAAAATTGAACGGCAAATCTAAAACTATATCAATATTGAAGATTGGTTAACATTTGACTGAGATATGAGCGTTTATAATGTTGGAACATTTACATCGATTACTCAAAAACTAGTCGATTTAATTTAAAAAAAATTACACCGTTAGATATAACTTAATTTAACTTAAGCTGTGGATAAAAATTTAAATGAAACTTGACTGAAAGATCTTTGATGTTTCATGACGCGATGTAACACGGAGCTTATTTATTTATTAAACAAACCGCCAATTAATGTATTTACAAAACAATAAGTCTGCATCTAAAACGGTGAGTTTCCTAAACGTCTAGATGCCTCGATACCGAGCTTTGTCATGAAGCGTACGGCCCATGAGGTTAGTTTCAGCCCTGACTGCTCACCGACGGATATTTTGCTCTCTATATATATATCTATATGTATGTCTCCGATCAAGGGTTGCAACGCCTCTAGATTATTTTAGGATGCCATTATTCTTATTCTTAAGAAGTCAGGAAATAGTTTAGGCAACCAAATATAAACTTGAGATTCGATGATGACGATACTGCCATTGTAGATGTCTGAAATAATCTGTGGTGATTCTTAGGTGATTCAAGTAAGCCTTTTTTTGCAAACAAGGGATTAACGGGCAAGAGGCTCATCTGATGTTAAATGGTACATCATGGCCACTCACATTGCCAGAAGTCTCGCAAGTGCGTTTCCGATCTTTTAAGAATTGGTACGCTCTTTTCAGCACCTTTCTGGCAGCTGTTTCCACATTGTGGTGGTGCGCGGCAAATTGTCTTAATAAACGCTCAGTTCTGGAACGGCGTTGTTGCAAACGTCTTGTTTTGTCAAAGTCCGAAACAGGCAGAGAAAATTATTGTAATTTTATAAAACATACAAGTTCATCCGTTCGTCCTAATCCCACGAAGACAATGGAGGCATTATTCAGCGGCGATGAAGCATCTTTTATTCAGGGACACGCAACAGGCCAAAATCCGCGAAACCTTGTTAATATTAAATGCAATCAACTAAATGAATTGCACACTTGTCATTGTCAAGTTTTCATGCGAAAATTGAAATAAAAAAATCAGAAAGGCGCGGTAAACTCGGCTTGAGGCTTTTAAGTACGATTATTTATTCTGTGGGTTTATGGCGCGCACTTTATTTGACTCCATGTCTCACGTAAATCAAAAGCATACGCTCGCAGATCGTGTGATGTATTTTAATTATAATAATTTTGTGCTGTTATTAATAAACAATCATGGCAGCATGCTTAAGTTCCACAGTAAAGTTCAAAGTTCATGAACTATAATTTCCGTATCAAATGCCTTGACTCAGAATTATCTTCAGCGAGCTGCGCCGGCAATGATTTTTATCTTTCTTCGCAATTATTTATTAGGTCTTCGGTCTTGATATGGGTAGGGCGTTAAGCAAGATTTCTGACCACTTTCATGTTTATAAAGACACGAAACATGGTTGATTTTCTTTGGGGAAATGAGAAAAGAATAGTTGGAATAAGAACCTAGGACCCCCATTATACGCCATACCACGCCATTAACCACCACGGCAAAGTGATCAAAAACTATTTACTTAAGACTAATATGGCAAAATTTACATTTACGATAAATATTTTATTTTTTTCTGTCTGTTTATATTATAAAATGTCATTTCTCCCGGGACATTTAAATTGTCTTTTGATGTCGAAAGTCGACCTAATTTCACCATTTCATGCATTTTTGTCCATTTCCAAAGTTATTAGATCAGCCCTTGATCGTTTTTTCTTACATTTTGTTTCCTCTGTCAATATTAACAAACAAAGTGCGTCTTCATGTACAACACTAAAGTTTATGTTTTGGTTGATCGGATAGACCATTGTCGAGACATATAATAATTATAATGCGTTTATCAAAATTAAAAAAAGCCACATGCAGACCATTGCAATGTCTCATGGACAATGCAGCCTTTCCACTATAACCGCCAGCATGCCTTCAGGGATGGAGTCCACACCTGCACAACCACACATTGTAGACGTACTGCAACGTCAACGTCATAGGTCAATGTAATTATAACTATATAGATACACTTATTGATAATGTAATACATTGGCCACACAATTTTGTTAGTTGTGCGTAAGGTTATTGTATACGAATAAAAATAGCAGTTTGTTTAATTTAGCAATTTCAATAAAGTAATGTGAAATTTATTCTCATCTCATTCATGGACCATTAATGTTTGTTCATCTCCGTTCCCGCCACAAATGCTCAGCACAAACCATAGTGCATCGTATAATAGATTATATTGGTGTTTTAACAAAAACCACTTTCAAAATATTACTGTATTATAGATGTTTGGCCGAAGCAACGTGCATTTATACAAATAAACGTATTAATGCTTAAACGTCTTAAGCATGGTATATTCAGTTTGATGGGTTTACGAAAATCTAATTATATTTATATACTATACATATATACACCAATACATATCGCAGATTCGAAGCGATTACTAATAGTCCAGTTGTTATTACTATCGTCGTTCGACACTTTTATTTAGTATCCCTCCCGATGTTAATTGAAATGCGGCCTATCTGAGAGCCTGTCCGTCCAGAAGTTGCCTATTTAAGTTTACTCTTTAGAAAATATTGAAAGAGTCAAAGACTTCCACTTCTACGCTGTTTCACAATGCGACCATCGCAATCGTGATTGCGGCACTTGGGGATGTACACAAGGCTGTACAAGGGCTGATTCTAGTAGTCGTAGTTTCAAAGTGAATTTATAAAATACGGAAATAAGGATTTCCGAATAACGATACATTGCATATTGGTGAGAACGGTGCCGTAGGCCTGATGCGGGTTTTGTTCGTCGGTTATACGCCCACGCCTAAATTTCCCTGGTCCAAATTGCAAGTTTCCAATCACGCGCTCCTAAATTGCGTGTCTTAGCGATCGTTGCTTGTCACTATTTGATGTGAGCAGAAATGAGCTTTTGTATTTGGGGTGGGAACTCAGTGGTAACATCTCGCCGCGACTTTATAAAATACAATTAAGTTTTGTTTGTTTACTCAAGATCTCCTTGGTAGGTAATATATTCTGTATTATGTAATACTATGTAGTTATTACACTCCTCTCCTTTCTCCTCCGAATCGAGATGTAGGACATCTTAATTCGTTGGCAAATCCATTTAAATATGCAAGAAAATGACAGCTTTTAACAATAATTTAACTCTCTGTTTATCAGTTTCCTTAATACCAAACTGTTAAAAAATCAGTAATTTAAAACATATTACATAATTAATTGTAGTAATCAGTCATCTAGTGAAAAAGTATAAATAATAAATGTTATGATGTGATTAAAACGAAGCAACATGATTTAAGAGATTCTGTTAATTATACTCGCCTTTATTATTTGCCAATAGTACGCATTTGAAATGAAATGACATTGACACTGGCAGAAAACGTCGATGTTTTCAGAATTCAAATTGATACATTGCTCGAAAGTCGAATCATGACGGTGAGTTAAAGGCACAGAACACTATTACTTCTATCGAAGAACAACAACTTCACATGTTTGTGTTTAGTCCATATTGTAAATTTTTATGTAAATATATAAAAAGCAATAAAACTAAAGTGTAGTAGATAAATTATTCATAAATAGGAAATAGTATTTAATAATATTGTTACTCATTATCTGTGCTGTCTTAAAACTAACAATCGAATTTTAACAATTTTTTTAGGTGCATATTCAAAATTAACTCCATTATTATTTTTACCGATCAATCTCCTTCCTGTCTTCTCCATCCACACGACACTGGCGAAGTACCCATTTGGCATATATAAAAAAAACAACTTCATAGTAAAAAAATGCTTACACCAACGCTTCAGTTGATGCCACCGGTACTCGGCCTGGCGCGAGTATTTAAAATCGTATGCAAGTAAAGAATTTTTATGAATAATTTCATGTAGGGAAATAAAACAAGTGTACATGGGTAACATTTATTAAACCACAATAATTAATAAAAAAAAGTCTCATTGTATAGGCTTATTAACAAGTACTTATTATATAAAGCACGGGGCGTGGCGGCAGAATAATTTTGAAAGATATAAAATAAGTCAACTTTAGGATTAATGAGAAAATCTACGTTATTTGTAAAAGGTTTACCACAGACTTCGACCGCTGCATATAAAATATTTATTGTGGTAAAATTATTATCCTTATTGAATGACAAGTTAATGCAAAGAATAATAGTTAATCGTCGACGACCAATCACTTTCCGTGCGGCTCGATCCCTTGGCGTTGCGTAGAGATGTTGGGTCCCTCTGCATCTTCTACCGCATTTACCATGGGGAGTGTTCAGAAGAGTTGTTCGGTCTAATAAAATTCCATCCGTATCACCTCGATGTCCGCCGTTCCACAACTGAGCGTTTCCTGAGGCAGTTTTTGCCGCGCACCACCACTATGTGGAACCAGCTGCCCACTGAAGTATTTCCGAACCAATTCGACTTAGGGTCCTTCAAGAAAAGAGCGTACCAATTCTTGAAAGGCCGGCAACGCACTTGCGAGCCTTCTGGCAATGTGAGTGTCCATGGGCGGCGGTATCGCTTCACATCAGGTGAGCCTCTTGCACGTTTGCCTGCTATAACATAACACATAAATTAATTCTATTTGTAATTTAATTTTTCTCTTTCATGATTTTTTATTTTAGAAAATCTTTTCAAACTGATAGCAATTGTGCTTTTAATAATTGTTTCAATATTGACTACGGAATGTTCTTTACATTCCTTTAGCCAATCTTTGTCCCAATCATCAGTTAATTTCAGTTCGGTGTGACTGCGATCTTTTATAATATAACAATTCGGTGCCATCTTTTTCACAATAAACCCGCAAACATAAACACATGCTTGGATTTCACTGGAACGCTGAGGAGGCACATCTCCAGCTCTGCTTTCCTTTCAGATAAAATATGAATAAGCTTTGGTGATGAAATTTCCGAATTAACATCAGACTTTTTGATAGTAGCGCGATTGAGCGCGGCTGGTGTATCGGCCGGTACGGTTTGCGAGCCGGCAAAGCGCTGAAAATTATGCTGCACCAAGCCGAACGGCCGAAATCGGATTGAAGCTATGTATTTGTACGAGCCAAAGCTGTGCATTTTGCTCACTCAGGCTATCTTAGAATTATAAGCGTGATGATCCCTATGTACGATTTCCCAAATCGTCGGAGTTACACCCCGAGAGCAGAGCCAGACGCAGGCACTCTCTTCTACATTCGATCATAGCGAACTAAATCATGTTCATAACGATTAACTAAATCATGGGAGTTACACTCCGAGAGCATACATAGCCAGACGTAGGCACTCTCTTCTACATACAGTTATTCGTTTCATAACGATTAACTAAATCATGGGAGTTACACTCCGAGAGCATAGCCAGACGCAGGCACTCTCTTCTACATACAGTTATTCGTTTCATAACGATTAACTAAATCATGGGAGTTACACTCCGAGAGCATACATAGCCAGACGTAGGCACTCTCTTCTACATACAGTTATTCGTTTCATAACGATTAACTAAATCATGGGAGTTACACTCCGAGAGCATACATAGCCAGACGTAGGCACTCTCTTCTACATACAGTTATTCGTTTCATAACGATTAACTAAATCATGGGAGTTACACTCCGAGAGCATAGCCAGACGCAGGCACTCTCTTCTACATACAGTTATTCGTTTCATAACGATTAACTAAATCATGGGAGTTACACTCCGAGAGCATACATAGCCAGACGTAGGCACTCTCTTCTACATACAGTTATTCGTTTCATAACGATTAACTAAATCATGGGAGTTACACTCCGAGAGCATAGCCAGACGTAGGCACTCTCTTCTACATACAGTTATTCGTTTCATAACGATTAACTAAATCATGGGAGTTACACTCCGAGAGCATACATAGCCAGACGTAGGCACTCTCTTCTACATACAGTTATTCGTTTCATAACGATTAACTAAATCATGGGAGTTACACTCCGAGAGCATACATAGCTAGACGTAGGCACTCTCTTCTACATACAGTTATTCGTTTCATAACGATTAACTAAATCATGGGAGTTACACTCCGAGAGCATAGCCAGACGCAGGCACTCTCTTCTACATACAGTTATTCGTTTCACAACGATTAACTAAATCATGGGAGTTACACTCCGAGAGCATAGCCAGACGCAGGCACTCTCTTCTACATACAGTTATTCGTTTCATAACGATTAACTTAATCATGGGAGTTACACTCCGAGAGCATAGCCAGACGCAGGCACTCTCTTCTACATACAGTTATTCGTTTCATAACGATTAACTAAATCATGGGAGTTACACTCCGAGAGCATAGCCAGACGCAGGCACTCTCTTCTACATACAGTTATTCGTTTCATAACGATTAACTAAATCATGGGAGTTACACTCCGAGAGCATAGCCAGACGCAGGCACTCTCTTGTACATACAGTTATTCGTTTCATAACGATTAACTAAATCATGGGAGTTACACTCCGAGAGCATAGCCAGACGTAGGCACTCTCTTCTACAAACAGTTATTCGTTTCATAACGATTAACTAAATCATGGGAGTTACACTCCGAGAGCATAGCCAGACGCAGGCACTCTCTTCTACATACAGTTATTCGTTTCATAACGATTAACTAAATCATGGGAGTTACACTCCGAGAGCATAGCCAGACGCAGGCACTCTCTTGTACATACAGTTATTCGTTTCATAACGATTAACTAAATCATGGGAGTTACACTCCGAGAGCATAGCCAGACGCAGGCACTCTCTTCTACATACAGTTATTCGTTTCATAACGATTAACTAAATCATGGGAGTTACACTCCGAGAGCATAGCCAGACGCAGGCACTCTCTTCTACGTACAGTTATTCGTTTCATAACGATTAACTAAATCATGGGAGTTACACTCCCAGAGCATAGCCAGACGCAGGCACTCTCTTCAACATACAGTTATTCGTTTCATAACGATTAACTAAATCATGGGAGTTACACTCCGAGAGCATAGCCAGACGCAGGCACTCTCTTCTACATACAGTTATTCGTTTCATAACGATTAACTAAATCATGGGAGTTACACTCCGAGAGCATAGCCAGACGCAGGCACTCTCTTCAACATACAGTTATTCGTTTTATAACGATTAACTAAATCATGGGAGTTACACTCCGAGAGCATAGCCAGACGCAGGCACTCTCTTCAACATACAGTTATTCGTTTCATAACGATTAACTAAATCATGGGAGTTACACTCCGAGAGCATAGCCAGACGCAGGCACTCTCTTCTACATACAGTTATTCGTTTCATAACGATTAACTAAATCATGGGAGTTACACTCCGAGAGCATAGCCAGACGCAGGCACTCTCTTGTACATACAGTTATTCGTTTCATAACGATTAACTAAATCATGGGAGTTACACTCCGAGAGCATAGCCAGACGCAGGCACTCTCTTCTACATACAGTTATTCGTTTCATAACGATTAACTAAATCATGGGAGTTACACTCCGAGAGCATAGCCAGACGCAGGCACTCTCTTCTACATACAGTTATTCGTTTCATAACGATTAACTAAATCATGGGAGTTACACTCCGAGAGCATAGCCAGACGCAGGCACTCTCTTCAACATACAGTTATTCGTTTCATAACGATTAACTAAATCATGGGAGTTACACTCCGAGAGCATAGCCAGACGCAGGCACTCTCTTCTACATACAGTTATTCGTTTCATAACGATTAACTAAATCATGGGAGTTACACTCCGAGAGCATAGCCAGACGCAGGCACTCTCTTCAACATACAGTTATTCGTTTCATAACGATTAACTAAATCATGGGAGTTACACTCCGAGAGCATAGCCAGACGCAGGCACTCTCTTCAACATACAGTTATTCGTTTCAAAACGATTAACTAAATCATGGGAGTTACACTCCGAGAGCATAGCCAGACGCAGGCACTCTCTTCTACATACAGTTATTCGTTTCATAACGATTAACTAAATCATGGGAGTTACACTCCGAGAGCATAGCCAGACGCAGGCACTCTCTTCAACATACAGTTATTCGTTTCATAACGATTAACTAAATCATGGGAGTTACACTCCGAGAGCATAGCCAGACGCAGGCACTCTCATCAACATACAGTTATTCGTTTCATAACGATTAACTAAATCATGGGAGTTACACTCCGAGAGCATAGCCAGACGCAGGCACTCTCTTCAACATACAGTTATTCGTTTCATAACGATTAACTAAATCATGGGAGTTACACTCCGAGAGCATAGCCAGACGCAGGCACTCTCTTCAACATACAGTTATTCGTTTCATAACGATTAACTAAATCATGGGAGTTACACTCCGAGAGCATAGCCAGACGCAGGCACTCTCTTCTACATACAGTTATTCGTTTCATAACGATTAACTAAATCATGGGAGTTACACTCCGAGAGCATAGCCAGACGCAGGCACTCTCTTCTACATACAGTTATTCGTTTCATAACGATTAACTAAATCATGGGAGTTACACTCCGAGAGCATAGCCAGACGCAGGCACTCTCTTGTACATACAGTTATTCGTTTCATAACGATTAACTAAATCATGGGAGTTACACTCCGAGAGCATAGCCAGACGTAGGCACTCTCTTCTACAAACAGTTATTCGTTTCATAACGATTAACTAAATCATGGGAGTTACACTCCGAGAGCATAGCCAGACGCAGGCACTCTCTTCTACATACAGTTATTCGTTTCATAACGATTAACTAAATCATGGGAGTTACACTCCGAGAGCATAGCCAGACGCAGGCACTCTCTTGTACATACAGTTATTCGTTTCATAACGATTAACTAAATCATGGGAGTTACACTCCGAGAGCATAGCCAGACGCAGGCACTCTCTTCTACATACAGTTATTCGTTTCATAACGATTAACTAAATCATGGGAGTTACACTCCGAGAGCATAGCCAGACGCAGGCACTCTCTTCTACGTACAGTTATTCGTTTCATAACGATTAACTAAATCATGGGAGTTACACTCCCAGAGCATAGCCAGACGCAGGCACTCTCTTCAACATACAGTTATTCGTTTCATAACGATTAACTAAATCATGGGAGTTACACTCCGAGAGCATAGCCAGACGCAGGCACTCTCTTCTACATACAGTTATTCGTTTCATAACGATTAACTAAATCATGGGAGTTACACTCCGAGAGCATAGCCAGACGCAGGCACTCTCTTCAACATACAGTTATTCGTTTTATAACGATTAACTAAATCATGGGAGTTACACTCCGAGAGCATAGCCAGACGCAGGCACTCTCTTCAACATACAGTTATTCGTTTCATAACGATTAACTAAATCATGGGAGTTACACTCCGAGAGCATAGCCAGACGCAGGCACTCTCTTCTACATACAGTTATTCGTTTCATAACGATTAACTAAATCATGGGAGTTACACTCCGAGAGCATAGCCAGACGCAGGCACTCTCTTGTACATACAGTTATTCGTTTCATAACGATTAACTAAATCATGGGAGTTACACTCCGAGAGCATAGCCAGACGCAGGCACTCTCTTCTACATACAGTTATTCGTTTCATAACGATTAACTAAATCATGGGAGTTACACTCCGAGAGCATAGCCAGACGCAGGCACTCTCTTCTACATACAGTTATTCGTTTCATAACGATTAACTAAATCATGGGAGTTACACTCCGAGAGCATAGCCAGACGCAGGCACTCTCTTCAACATACAGTTATTCGTTTCATAACGATTAACTAAATCATGGGAGTTACACTCCGAGAGCATAGCCAGACGCAGGCACTCTCTTCTACATACAGTTATTCGTTTCATAACGATTAACTAAATCATGGGAGTTACACTCCGAGAGCATAGCCAGACGCAGGCACTCTCTTCAACATACAGTTATTCGTTTCATAACGATTAACTAAATCATGGGAGTTACACTCCGAGAGCATAGCCAGACGCAGGCACTCTCTTCAACATACAGTTATTCGTTTCAAAACGATTAACTAAATCATGGGAGTTACACTCCGAGAGCATAGCCAGACGCAGGCACTCTCTTCTACATACAGTTATTCGTTTCATAACGATTAACTAAATCATGGGAGTTACACTCCGAGAGCATAGCCAGACGCAGGCACTCTCTTCAACATACAGTTATTCGTTTCATAACGATTAACTAAATCATGGGAGTTACACTCCGAGAGCATAGCCAGACGCAGGCACTCTCATCAACATACAGTTATTCGTTTCATAACGATTAACTAAATCATGGGAGTTACACTCCGAGAGCATAGCCAGACGCAGGCACTCTCTTCAACATACAGTTATTCGTTTCATAACGATTAACTAAATCATGGGAGTTACACTCCGAGAGCATAGCCAGACGCAGGCACTCTCTTCAACATACAGTTATTCGTTTCATAACGATTAACTAAATCATGGGAGTTACACTCCGAGAGCATAGCCAGACGCAGGCACTCTCTTCAACATACAGTTATTCGTTTCATAACGATTAACTAAATCATGGGAGTTACACTCCGAGAGCATAGCCAGACGCAGGCACTCTCTTCAACATACAGTTATTCGTTTCATAACGATTAACTAAATCATGGGAGTTACACTCCGAGAGCATAGCCAGACGCAGGCACTCTCTTCAACATACAGTTATTCGTTTCATAACGATTAACTAAATCATGGGAGTTACACTCCGAGAGCATAGCCAGACGCAGGCACTCTCTTCTACATACAGTTATTCGTTTCATAACGATTAACTAAATCATGGGAGTTACACTCCGAGAGCATAGCCAGACGCAGGCACTCTCTTCTACATACAGTTATTCGTTTCATAACGATTAACTAAATCATGGGAGTTACACTCCGAGAGCATACATAGCCAGACGTAGGCACTCTCTTCTACATACAGTTATTCGTTTCATAACGATTAACTAAATCATGGGAGTTACACTCCGAGAGCATAGCCAGACGTAGGCACTCTCTTCTACATACAGTTATTCGTTTCATAACGATTAACTAAATCATGGGAGTTACACTCCGAGAGCATACATAGCCAGACGTAGGCACTCTCTTCTACATACAGTTATTCGTTTCATAACGATTAACTAAATCATGGGAGTTACACTCCGAGAGCATACATAGCTAGACGTAGGCACTCTCTTCTACATACAGTTATTCGTTTCATAACGATTAACTAAATCATGGGAGTTACACTCCGAGAGCATAGCCAGACGCAGGCACTCTCTTCTACATACAGTTATTCGTTTCACAACGATTAACTAAATCATGGGAGTTACACTCCGAGAGCATAGCCAGACGCAGGCACTCTCTTCTACATACAGTTATTCGTTTCATAACGATTAACTTAATCATGGGAGTTACACTCCGAGAGCATAGCCAGACGCAGGCACTCTCTTCTACATACAGTTATTCGTTTCATAACGATTAACTAAATCATGGGAGTTACACTCCGAGAGCATAGCCAGACGCAGGCACTCTCTTCTACATACAGTTATTCGTTTCATAACGATTAACTAAATCATGGGAGTTACACTCCGAGAGCATAGCCAGACGCAGGCACTCTCTTGTACATACAGTTATTCGTTTCATAACGATTAACTAAATCATGGGAGTTACACTCCGAGAGCATAGCCAGACGTAGGCACTCTCTTCTACAAACAGTTATTCGTTTCATAACGATTAACTAAATCATGGGAGTTACACTCCAAGAGCATAGCCAGACGCAGGCACTCTCTTCTACATACAGTTATTCGTTTCATAACGATTAACTAAATCATGGGAGTTACACTCCGAGAGCATAGCCAGACGCAGGCACTCTCTTGTACATACAGTTATTCGTTTCATAACGATTAACTAAATCATGGGAGTTACACTCCGAGAGCATAGCCAGACGCAGGCACTCTCTTCTACATACAGTTATTCGTTTCATAACGATTAACTAAATCATGGGAGTTACACTCCGAGAGCATAGCCAGACGCAGGCACTCTCTTCTACGTACAGTTATTCGTTTCATAACGATTAACTAAATCATGGGAGTTACACTCCCAGAGCATAGCCAGACGCAGGCACTCTCTTCAACATACAGTTATTCGTTTCATAACGATTAACTAAATCATGGGAGTTACACTCCGAGAGCATAGCCAGACGCAGGCACTCTCTTCTACATACAGTTATTCGTTTCATAACGATTAACTAAATCATGGGAGTTACACTCCGAGAGCATAGCCAGACGCAGGCACTCTCTTCAACATACAGTTATTCGTTTTATAACGATTAACTAAATCATGGGAGTTACACTCCGAGAGCATAGCCAGACGCAGGCACTCTCTTCAACATACAGTTATTCGTTTCATAACGATTAACTAAATCATGGGAGTTACACTCCGAGAGCATAGCCAGACGCAGGCACTCTCTTCTACATACAGTTATTCGTTTCATAACGATTAACTAAATCATGGGAGTTACACTCCGAGAGCATAGCCAGACGCAGGCACTCTCTTGTACATACAGTTATTCGTTTCATAACGATTAACTAAATCATGGGAGTTACACTCCGAGAGCATAGCCAGACGCAGGCACTCTCTTCTACATACAGTTATTCGTTTCATAACGATTAACTAAATCATGGGAGTTACACTCCGAGAGCATAGCCAGACGCAGGCACTCTCTTCAACATACAGTTATTCGTTTCATAACGATTAACTAAATCATGGGAGTTACACTCCGAGAGCATAGCCAGACGCAGGCACTCTCTTCAACATACAGTTATTCGTTTCATAACGATTAACTAACTCATGGGAGTTACACTCCGAGAGCATAGCCAGACGCAGGCACTCTCTTCAACATACAGTTATTCGTTTCATAACGATTAACTAAATCATGGGAGTTACACTCCGAGAGCATAGCCAGACGCAGGCACTCTCTTCAACATACAGTTATTCGTTTCATAACGATTAACTAAATCATGGGAGTTACACTCCGAGAGCATAGCCAGACGCAGGCACTCTCTTCAACATACAGTTATTCGTTTCATAACGATTAACTAAATCATGGGAGTTACACTCCGAGAGCATAGCCAGACGCAGGCACTCTCTTCAACATACAGTTATTCGTTTCATAACGATTAACTAAATCATGGGAGTTACACTCCGAGAGCATAGCCAGACGCAGGCACTCTCTTCAACATACAGTTATTCGTTTCATAACGATTAACTAAATCATGGGAGTTACACTCCGAGAGCATAGCCAGACGCAGGCACTCTCTTCAACATACAGTTATTCGTTTCATAACGATTAACTAAATCATGGGAGTTACACTCCGAGAGCATAGCCAGACGCAGGCACTCTCTTCAACATACAGTTATTCGTTTCATAACGATTAACTAAATCATGGGAGTTACACTCCGAGAGCATAGCCAGACGCAGGCACTCTCTTCAACATACAGTTATTCGTTTCATAACGATTAACTAAATCATGGGAGTTACACTCCGAGAGCATAGCCAGACGCAGGCACTCTCTTCAACATACAGTTATTCGTTTCATAACGATTAACTAAATCATGGGAGTTACACTCCGAGAGCATAGCCAGACGCAGGCACTCTCTTCTACATACAGTTATTCGTTTCATAACGATTAACTAAATCATGGGAGTTACACTCCGAGAGCATAGCCAGACGCAGGCACTCTCTTCAACATACAGTTATTCGTTTCATAACGATTAACTAAATCATGGGAGTTACACTCCGAGAGCATAGCCAGACGCAGGCACTCTCTTCTACATACAGTTATTCGTTTCATAACGATTAACTAAATCATGGGAGTTACACTCCGAGAGCATAGCCAGACGCAGGCACTCTCTTCAACATACAGTTATTCGTTTCATAACGATTAACTAAATCATGGGAGTTACACTCCGAGAGCATAGCCAGACGCAGGCACTCTCTTCAACATACAGTTATTCGTTTCATAACGATTAACTAAATCATGGGAGTTACACTCCGAGAGCATAGCCAGACGCAGGCACTCTCTTCAACATACAGTTATTCGTTTCATAACGATTAACTAAATCATGGGAGTTACACTCCGAGAGCATAGCCAGACGCAGGCACTCTCTTCAACATACAGTTATTCGTTTCATAACGATTAACTAAATCATGGGAGTTACACTCCGAGAGCATAGCCAGACGCAGGCACTCTCTTCAACATACAGTTATTCGTTTCATAACGATTAACTAAATCATGGGAGTTACACTCCGAGAGCATAGCCAGACGCAGGCACTCTCTTCAACATACAGTTATTCGTTTCATAACGATTAACTAAATCATGGGAGTTACACTCCGAGAGCATAGCCAGACGCAGGCACTCTCTTCTACATACAGTTATTCGTTTCATAACGATTAACTAAATCATGGGAGTTACACTCCGAGAGCATAGCCAGACGCAGGCACTCTCTTCAACATACAGTTATTCGTTTCATAACGATTAACTAAATCATGGGAGTTACACTCCGAGAGCATAGCCAGACGCAGGCACTCTCTTCAACATACAGTTATTCGTTTCATAACGATTAACTAAATCATGGGAGTTACACTCCGAGAGCATAGCCAGACGCAGGCACTCTCTTCTACATACAGTTATTCGTTTCATAACGATTAACTAAATCATGGGAGTTACACTCCGAGAGCATAGCCAGACGCAGGCACTCTCTTCAACATACAGTTATTCGTTTCATAACGATTAACTAAATCATGGGAGTTACACTCCGAGAGCATAGCCAGACGCAGGCACTCTCTTCAACATACAGTTATTCGTTTCATAACGATTAACTAAATCATGGGAGTTACACTCCGAGAGCATAGCCAGACGCAGGCACTCTCTTCAACATACAGTTATTCGTTTCATAACGATTAACTAAATCATGGGAGTTACACTACGAGAGCATAGCCAGACGCAGGCACTCTCTTCAACATACAGTTATTCGTTTCATAACGATTAACTAAATCATGGGAGTTACACTCCGAGAGCATAGCCAGACGCAGGCACTCTCTTCAACATACAGTTATTCGTTTCATAACGATTAACTAAATCATGGGAGTTACACTCCGAGAGCATAGCCAGACGCAGGCACTCTCTTCAACATACAGTTATTCGTTTCATAACGATTAACTAAATCATGGGAGTTACACTCCGAGAGCATAGCCAGACGCAGGCACTCTCTTCAACATACAGTTATTCGTTTCATAACGATTAACTAAATCATGGGAGTTACACTCCGAGAGCATAGCCAGACGCAGGCACTCTCTTCAACATACAGTTATTCGTTTCATAACGATTAACTAAATCATGGGAGTTACACTCCGAGAGCATAGCCAGACGCAGGCACTCTCTTCAACATACAGTTATTCGTTTCATAACGATTAACTAAATCATGGGAGTTACACTCCGAGAGCATAGCCAGACGCAGGCACTCTCTTCAACATACAGTTATTCGTTTCATAACGATTAACTAAATCATGGGAGTTACACTCCGAGAGCATAGCCAGACGCAGGCACTCTCTTCTACATACAGTTATTCGTTTCATAACGATTAACTAAATCATGGGAGTTACACTCCGAGAGCATAGCCAGACGCAGGCACTCTCTTCTACATACAGTTATTCGTTTCATAACGATTAACTAAATCATGGGAGTTACACTCCGAGAGCATAGCAAGACGCAGGCACTCTCTTCTACATACAGTTATTCGTTTCATAACGATTAACTAAATCATGGGAGTTACACTCCGAGAGCATAGCCAGACGCAGGCACTCTCTTCTACATACAGTTATTCGTTTCATAACGATTAACTAAATCATGGGAGTTACACTCCGAGAGCATAGCCAGACGCAGGCACTCTCTTCTACATACAGTTATTCGTTTCATAACGATTAACTAAATCATGGGAGTTACACTCCGAGAGCATAGCCAGACGCAGGCACTCTCTTCAACATACAGTTATTCGTTTCATAACGATTAACTAAATCATGGGAGTTACACTCCGAGAGCATAGCCAGACGCAGGCACTCTCTTCAACATACAGTTATTCGTTTCATAACGATTAACTAAATCATGGGAGTTACACTCCGAGAGCATAGCCAGACGCAGGCACTCTCTTCAACATACAGTTATTCGTTTCATAACGATTAACTAAATCATGGGAGTTACACTCCGAGAGCATAGCCAGACGCAGGCACTCTCTTCTACATACAGTTATTCGTTTCATAACGATTAACTAAATCATGGGAGTTACACTCCGAGAGCATAGCCAGACGCAGGCACTCTCTTCAACATACAGTTATTCGTTTCATAACGATTAACTAAATCATGGGAGTTACACTCCGAGAGCATAGCCAGACGCAGGCACTCTCTTCTACATACAGTTATTCGTTTCATAACGATTAACTAAATCATGGGAGTTACACTCCGAGAGCATAGCCAGACGCAGGCACTCTCTTCAACATACAGTTATTCGTTTCATAACGATTAACTAAATCATGGGAGTTACACTCCGAGAGCATAGCCAGACGCAGGCACTCTCTTCAACATACAGTTATTCGTTTCATAACGATTAACTAAATCATGGGAGTTACACTCCGAGAGCATAGCCAGACGCAGGCACTCTCTTCAACATACAGTTATTCGTTTCATAACGATTAACTAAATCATGGGAGTTACACTCCGAGAGCATAGCCAGACGCAGGCACTCTCTTCAACATACAGTTATTCGTTTCATAACGATTAACTAAATCATGGGAGTTACACTCCGAGAGCATAGCCAGACGCAGGCACTCTCTTCAACATACAGTTATTCGTTTCATAACGATTAACTAAATCATGGGAGTTACACTCCGAGAGCATAGCCAGACGCAGGCACTCTCTTCAACATACAGTTATTCGTTTCATAACGATTAACTAAATCATGGGAGTTACACTCCGAGAGCATAGCCAGACGCAGGCACTCTCTTCAACATACAGTTATTCGTTTCATAACGATTAACTAAATCATGGGAGTTACACTCCGAGAGCATAGCCAGACGCAGGCACTCTCTTCTACATACAGTTATTCGTTTCATAACGATTAACTAAATCATGGGAGTTACACTCCGAGAGCATAGCCAGACGCAGGCACTCTCTTCAACATACAGTTATTCGTTTCATAACGATTAACTAAATCATGGGAGTTACACTCCGAGAGCATAGCCAGACGCAGGCACTCTCTTCAACATACAGTTATTCGTTTCATAACGATTAACTAAATCATGGGAGTTACACTCCGAGAGCATAGCCAGACGCAGGCACTCTCTTCAACATACAGTTATTCGTTTCATAACGATTAACTAAATCATGGGAGTTACACTCCGAGAGCATAGCCAGACGCAGGCACTCTCTTCTACATACAGTTATTCGTTTCATAACGATTAACTTAATCATGGGAGTTACACTCCGAGAGCATAGCCAGACGCAGGCACTCTCTTCTACATACAGTTATTCGTTTCATAACGATTAACTAAATCATGGGAGTTACACTCCGAGAGCATAGCCAGACGCAGGCACTCTCTTCTACATACAGTTATTCGTTTCATAACGATTAACTAAATCATGGGAGTTACACTCCGAGAGCATAGCCAGACGCAGGCACTCTCTTCAACATACAGTTATTCGTTTCATAACGATTAACTAAATCATGGGAGTTACACTCCGAGAGCATACATAGCCAGACGTAGGCACTCTCTTCTACATACAGTTATTCGTTTCATAACGATTAACTAAATCATGGGAGTTACACTCCGAGAGCATAGCCAGACGCAGGCACTCTCTTCTACATACAGTTATTCGTTTCATAACGATTAACTAAATCATGGGAGTTACACTCCGAGAGCATAGCCAGACGCAGGCACTCTCTTCAACATACAGTTATTCGTTTCATAACGATTAACTAAATCATGGGAGTTACACTCCGAGAGCATAGCCAGACGCAGGCACTCTCTTCAACATACAGTTATTCGTTTCATAACGATTAACTAACTCATGGGAGTTACACTCCGAGAGCATAGCCAGACGCAGGCACTCTCTTCAACATACAGTTATTCGTTTCATAACGATTAACTAAATCATGGGAGTTACACTCCGAGAGCATAGCCAGACGCAGGCACTCTCTTCAACATACAGTTATTCGTTTCATAACGATTAACTAAATCATGGGAGTTACACTCCGAGAGCATAGCCAGACGCAGGCACTCTCTTCAACATACAGTTATTCGTTTCATAACGATTAACTAAATCATGGGAGTTACACTCCGAGAGCATAGCCAGACGCAGGCACTCTCTTCAACATACAGTTATTCGTTTCATAACGATTAACTAAATCATGGGAGTTACACTCCGAGAGCATAGCCAGACGCAGGCACTCTCTTCAACATACAGTTATTCGTTTCATAACGATTAACTAAATCATGGGAGTTACACTCCGAGAGCATAGCCAGACGCAGGCACTCTCTTCAACATACAGTTATTCGTTTCATAACGATTAACTAAATCATGGGAGTTACACTCCGAGAGCATAGCCAGACGCAGGCACTCTCTTCAACATACAGTTATTCGTTTCATAACGATTAACTAAATCATGGGAGTTACACTCCGAGAGCATAGCCAGACGCAGGCACTCTCTTCAACATACAGTTATTCGTTTCATAACGATTAACTAAATCATGGGAGTTACACTCCGAGAGCATAGCCAGACGCAGGCACTCTCTTCAACATACAGTTATTCGTTTCATAACGATTAACTAAATCATGGGAGTTACACTCCGAGAGCATAGCCAGACGCAGGCACTCTCTTCAACATACAGTTATTCGTTTCATAACGATTAACTAAATCATGGGAGTTACACTCCGAGAGCATAGCCAGACGCAGGCACTCTCTTCAACATACAGTTATTCGTTTCATAACGATTAACTAAATCATGGGAGTTACACTCCGAGAGCATAGCCAGACGCAGGCACTCTCTTCTACATACAGTTATTCGTTTCATAACGATTAACTAAATCATGGGAGTTACACTCCGAGAGCATAGCCAGACGCAGGCACTCTCTTCTACATACAGTTATTCGTTTCATAACGATTAACTAAATCATGGGAGTTACACTCCGAGAGCATAGCAAGACGCAGGCACTCTCTTCTACATACAGTTATTCGTTTCATAACGATTAACTAAATCATGGGAGTTACACTCCGAGAGCATAGCCAGACGCAGGCACTCTCTTCTACATACAGTTATTCGTTTCATAACGATTAACTAAATCATGGGAGTTACACTCCGAGAGCATAGCCAGACGCAGGCACTCTCTTCTACATACAGTTATTCGTTTCATAACGATTAACTAAATCATGGGAGTTACACTCCGAGAGCATAGCCAGACGCAGGCACTCTCTTCAACATACAGTTATTCGTTTCATAACGATTAACTAAATCATGGGAGTTACACTCCGAGAGCATAGCCAGACGCAGGCACTCTCTTCAACATACAGTTATTCGTTTCATAACGATTAACTAAATCATGGGAGTTACACTCCGAGAGCATAGCCAGACGCAGGCACTCTCTTCAACATACAGTTATTCGTTTCATAACGATTAACTAAATCATGGGAGTTACACTCCGAGAGCATAGCCAGACGCAGGCACTCTCTTCTACATACAGTTATTCGTTTCATAACGATTAACTAAATCATGGGAGTTACACTCCGAGAGCATAGCCAGACGCAGGCACTCTCTTCAACATACAGTTATTCGTTTCATAACGATTAACTAAATCATGGGAGTTACACTCCGAGAGCATAGCCAGACGCAGGCACTCTCTTCTACATACAGTTATTCGTTTCATAACGATTAACTAAATCATGGGAGTTACACTCCGAGAGCATAGCCAGACGCAGGCACTCTCTTCAACATACAGTTATTCGTTTCATAACGATTAACTAAATCATGGGAGTTACACTCCGAGAGCATAGCCAGACGCAGGCACTCTCTTCTACATACAGTTATTCGTTTCATAACGATTAACTAAATCATGGGAGTTACACTCCGAGAGCATAGCCAGACGCAGGCACTCTCTTCAACATACAGTTATTCGTTTCATAACGATTAACTTAATCATGGGAGTTACACTCCGAGAGCATAGCCAGACGCAGGCACTCTCTTCAACATACAGTTATTCGTTTCATAACGATTAACTAAATCATGGGAGTTACACTCCGAGAGCATAGCCAGACGCAGGCACTCTCTTCTACATACAGTTATTCGTTTCATAACGATTAACTAAATCATGGGAGTTACACTCCCAGAGCATAGCCAGACGCAGGCACTCTCTTCAACATACAGTTATTCGTTTCATAACGATTAACTAAATCATGGGAGTTACACTCCGAGAGCATAGCCAGACGCAGGCACTCTCTTCAACATACAGTTATTCGTTTCATAACGATTAACTAAATCATGGGAGTTACACTCCGAGAGCATAGCCAGACGCAGGCACTCTCTTCTACATACAGTTATTCGTTTCATAACGATTAACTAAATCATGGGAGTTACACTCCGAGAGCATAGCCAGACGCAGGCACTCTCTTCAACATACAGTTATTCGTTTCATAACGATTAACTAAATCATGGGAGTTACACTCCGAGAGCATAGCCAGACGCAGGCACTCTCTTCAACATACAGTTATTCGTTTCATAACGATTAACTAAATCATGGGAGTTACACTCCGAGAGCATAGCCAGACGCAGGCACTCTCTTCTACATACAGTTATTCGTTTCATAACGATTAACTAAATCATGGGAGTTACACTCCGAGAGCATAGCCAGACGCAGGCACTCTCTTCTACATACAGTTATTCGTTTCATAACGATTAACTAAATCATGGGAGTTACACTCCGAGAGCATAGCCAGACGCAGGCACTCTCTTCTACATACAGTTATTCGTTTCATAACGATTAACTAAATCATGGGAGTTACACTCCGAGAGCATAGCCAGACGCAGGCACTCTCTTCTACATACAGTTATTCGTTTCATAACGATTAACTAAATCATGGGAGTTACACTCCGAGAGCATAGCCAGACGCAGGCACTCTCTTCTACATACAGTTATTCGTTTCATAACGATTAACTAAATCATGGGAGTTACACTCCGAGAGCATAGCCAGACGCAGGCACTCTCTTCTACATACAGTTATTCGTTTCATAACGATTAACTAAATCATGGGAGTTACACTCCGAGAGCATAGCCAGACGCAGGCACTCTCTTCTACATACAGTTATTCGTTTCATAACGATTAACTAAATCATGGGAGTTACACTCCGAGAGCATAGCCAGACGCAGGCACTCTCTTCAACATACAGTTATTCGTTTCATAACGATTAACTAAATCATGGGAGTTACACTCCGAGAGCATAGCCAGACGCAGGCACTCTCTTCAACATACAGTTATTCGTTTCATAACGATTAACTAAATCATGGGAGTTACACTCCGAGAGCATAGCCAGACGCAGGCACTTTCTTCTACATACAGTTATTCGTTTCATAACGATTAACTAAATCATGGGAGTTACACTCCGAGAGCATAGCCAGACGCAGGCACTCTCTTCTACATACAGTTATTCGTTTCATAACGATTAACTAAATCATGGGAGTTACACTCCGAGAGCATAGCCAGACGCAGGCACTCTCTTCAACATACAGTTATTCGTTTCATAACGATTAACTAAATCATGGGAGTTACACTCCGAGAGCATAGCCAGACGCAGGCACTCTCTTCAACATACAGTTATTCGTTTCATAACGATTAACTAAATCATGGGAGTTACACTCCGAGAGCATAGCCAGACGCAGGCACTCTCTTCAACATACAGTTATTCGTTTCATAACGATTAACTAAATCATGGGAGTTACACTCCGAGAGCATAGCCAGACGCAGGCACTCTCTTCAACATACAGTTATTCGTTTCATAACGATTAACTAAATCATGGGAGTTACACTCCGAGAGCATAGCCAGACGCAGGCACTCTCTTCTACATACAGTTATTCGTTTCATAACGATTAACTAAATCATGGGAGTTACACTCCGAGAGCATAGCCAGACGCAGGCACTCTCTTCAACATACAGTTATTCGTTTCATAACGATTAACTAAATCATGGGAGTTACACTCCGAGAGCATAGCCAGACGCAGGCACTCTCTTCAACATACAGTTATTCGTTTCATAACGATTAACTAAATCATGGGAGTTACACTCCGAGAGCATAGCCAGACGCAGGCACTCTCTTCTACATACAGTTATTCGTTTCATAACGATTAACTAAATCATGGGAGTTACACTCCGAGAGCATAGCAAGACGCAGGCACTCTCTTCTACATACAGTTATTCGTTTCATAACGATTAACTAAATCATGGGAGTTACACTCCGAGAGCATAGCCAGACGCAGGCACTCTCTTCTACATACAGTT
Source organism: Pieris brassicae (assembly GCF_905147105.1). NCBI lineage: Eukaryota > Metazoa > Arthropoda > Insecta > Lepidoptera > Pieridae > Pieris > Pieris brassicae. The sequence goes on from NW_025576216.1 coordinate 75,304, forward strand.
ATTCGTTTCATAACGATTAACTAAATCATGGGAGTTACACTCCGAGAGCATAGCCAGACGCAGGCACTCTCTTCTACATACAGTTATTCGTTTCATAACGATTAACTAAATCATGGGAGTTACACTCCGAGAGCATAGCCAGACGCAGGCACTCTCTTCAACATACAGTTATTCGTTTCATAACGATTAACTAAATCATGGGAGTTACACTCCGAGAGCATAGCCAGACGCAGGCACTCTCTTCAACATACAGTTATTCGTTTCATAACGATTAACTAAATCATGGGAGTTACACTCCGAGAGCATAGCCAGACGCAGGCACTCTCTTCAACATACAGTTATTCGTTTCATAACGATTAACTAAATCATGGGAGTTACACTCCGAGAGCATAGCCAGACGCAGGCACTCTCTTCTACATACAGTTATTCGTTTCATAACGATTAACTAAATCATGGGAGTTACACTCCGAGAGCATAGCCAGACGCAGGCACTCTCTTCAACATACAGTTATTCGTTTCATAACGATTAACTAAATCATGGGAGTTACACTCCGAGAGCATAGCCAGACGCAGGCACTCTCTTCTACATACAGTTATTCGTTTCATAACGATTAACTAAATCATGGGAGTTACACTCCGAGAGCATAGCCAGACGCAGGCACTCTCTTCAACATACAGTTATTCGTTTCATAACGATTAACTAAATCATGGGAGTTACACTCCGAGAGCATAGCCAGACGCAGGCACTCTCTTCTACATACAGTTATTCGTTTCATAACGATTAACTAAATCATGGGAGTTACACTCCGAGAGCATAGCCAGACGCAGGCACTCTCTTCAACATACAGTTATTCGTTTCATAACGATTAACTAAATCATGGGAGTTACACTCCGAGAGCATAGCCAGACGCAGGCACTCTCTTCAACATACAGTTATTCGTTTCATAACGATTAACTAAATCATGGGAGTTACACTCCGAGAGCATAGCCAGACGCAGGCACTCTCTTCTACATACAGTTATTCGTTTCATAACGATTAACTAAATCATGGGAGTTACACTCCCAGAGCATAGCCAGACGCAGGCACTCTCTTCAACATACAGTTATTCGTTTCATAACGATTAACTAAATCATGGGAGTTACACTCCGAGAGCATAGCCAGACGCAGGCACTCTCTTCAACATACAGTTATTCGTTTCATAACGATTAACTAAATCATGGAGTTACACTCCGAGAGCATAGCCAGACGCAGGCACTCTCTTCTACATACAGTTATTCGTTTCATAACGATTAACTAAATCATGGGAGTTACACTCCGAGAGCATAGCCAGACGCAGGCACTCTCTTCAACATACAGTTATTCGTTTCATAACGATTAACTAAATCATGGGAGTTACACTCCGAGAGCATAGCCAGACGCAGGCACTCTCTTCAACATACAGTTATTCGTTTCATAACGATT
>NW_025576217.1:0-35000 GCF_905147105.1 Pieris brassicae
ATTGGGTCGCAAAAATTTTTACAAGCAGGATTTATATTTTTAAAGTCAAAAATAATAAAAACCACGTGGCACGTGGTCACCGATCCCGTTCGATCCGCCGAGCAAGCTACATATCACCGGAAAGCTCTCATCAAGCCCATCAAAACGACGCCTCAAGAAAGAAAAAAGGTCAAGGCATCGCGGAGTTTGGCGCCGGGAAGACTTCTACTGAAAAATCGGGAATAACTCGGGAACGGTTGGTTTTTCCGCGTTTTAAAGGCCAGACCAATATATTAATATATATTAATATATTGCATTTGTCCGCCTGGTCCGCCCTACCAGGATCTAAATTCAAAATTTTTAAATTCGAAATTTTCAAAATTTATCAAAATATTCCAAAACTTTAGAAATATTAAAAATCTTTGGCTCTAAATATCTCGAAAACGGTTGCATTTTTTCGCAAATTTTGACAGCAGCCTTGTATACGTAATATACGTATACTTAGCGAATTCGGACAAATTAGGGAATACATACATATAAAAAACGCACCGCATCTAAGGACACGTCCGCCTGATCACCCACCACAAAACACTACATAGGTGCGACGGCTCAATCGACTCCACTCAAAAAGTTGATTCATTTGATAACCACCGCACCTGTTTACACACATACACAAACACACCACACACACAAAAACACAAAGTGTGACGGCTCTTTTAACTCCTCTCGAGGAGGAGAATTAGCCTATGCTAACCCCTCAATAGTAGGGAGACACACACCTATCAGCGGACGATCCAGCGCGCGAAATATTTATCTAAAGTGAACCAGCCCTTCCCGAGGATACGAAATAAATCCTTAAAGCCCTATATATACCTGACTGTGATTAAAATATTTTATCGACTGCCTTTTCCCCTTTTGGGAAAAGACACTAGCTTTAAGTCAAGTTAAGTAAGTTAAGCAATAATCTATCGACATAACTTTCCCCTATTGGGAATCGTTATATAATACTTACAAAATTTGACAAATTGACGGCTGCCACCCCTTTTGGGGACAGACCCTTCCTATTAAATATTGCAAATTGTACTGACTCGGCTACTACCCTATTGGGAGTAGACCCTAGGATAAGTTTATAGATATAATTTAACTATTGTATACAAAAAATCTGTTACTGTTTTATCGACACGGTCACAACCCTATTGGGAGTTGACTCTAGGCTAAGTAATTTATTGAACTTTTAAAATCCAAACAACAAACTACACCAAATAGTTAAAATGATGGGTATCCGAACCCCCCCAAAAAGTCTAACGACAGCGCCCGGGATCAGGCGCAGTATAGACAAGTGGGAGGAGGCCTCCAACCAGACCCAGAGGGTGGCAAAAGAGGCTCCCCTGACTGAAGCGTGTGGAGAAGAAAAGTCCTCTGCTCCTACCCAGACCAGGGAAAAAGAAGCAAAAAATTGCTACTTAAAGGCAATGGCGCACCTGGCTGACTCAAGGAACATAAAAACAGATATCAAAACCGGAGTACAAGCAGCAGTAAAACGGCTGTACCAGCTGGTAAAGGAGGCGGAAGAGGAAACATCTAAAAACCCAATCACAAAAAATACACCAAAAAAGAAAATAGACACGATGATAGACATAAGCGAAAAGCTAGAAAAACAAATCACAAAGCTAGAAACAGAAAACAGAAAACTGGAAAATGCAGGAAAGAAATAGAAGACCAGGCCAAAACCAGAGATGTAGGTATCCTGACCGAAATCAGGAAAGAATTAGAAGGAAAAGAAAAGAAAGACATGGAAAGGCAGGAGAGCCTAGAAACAAAACTAAGGACGTACGCGGCAGCGACAAAGGAGAATCTCATGCCCAAACACGCGGAGCTACTACACATAAAACTCAAGAGATGCACTCTATCATAGTAAAATCATCTGGCCCAGAAACCAGCGGAGAAATTCTGGAACATATTAGAAGCAAAATTGACGCCAAAAATACCGGCCTAAATGTGGATAGGATCCGGAAAGTAAAGGACCAGAGGGTTGTCATTGGGTGCACCTCATCAAAAAGAATAACCGAAATACGGGACCGCCTAAAGGACGACCAAAAACTAACAGTGGAGGAAGCCAAAACCAAAGACCCACTCGTTGTCCTAAGGGGCGTGATAAGCACACACACTGATGAAGAAGTGGTGAGCGCGCTGTTAACCAAAACAAACAACTCTTCAAAAACATAGCAAAAGAAGAAACAAAAGCCTCGGTAAAATATAGAAGAAAAACAAGAAACACACTGACAGACCACATAATACTGCAGGTATCCCCGCGCATATGGAAGGAGTTAACAGCAGCAGGTCGAGTCCATATAGACTTTCAACGCATAGCTGTGTTCGACCAGTCGCCATTAATGCAATGCTCCAAGTGTCTTGGCTATGGTCACGGCCGGAAGCACTGCAAAGAAACAGAGACGACCTGCTACCACTGCGGAGGATCACACTTAAAAATTGATTGCCCGGAATACAATGATGGGGCTCCCCCGACATGCGTAAACTGTAAAAGACGAACGCGACCCAAACCTCACACAGCACAAACGACTCGGAATGCCCAGTTAGAAAACGAATGGAAAACATAGCCAGAAGCCGAGTGGCATATTGCTAAAGGCACCCCAGCGCCAGCCAAGACGATAACGATCGTCCAAATAAACCTGCAGAGGAAAAGGCTTGCTACCGAGGAACTCATCCAAGAAGCAATAAAAAGGAAAATCTCAGTAGCCCTGGTACAAGAGCCCTATGTAGGGTCGATAGGGAAAATGAAGGAGTACTCGGGAGTGAGAGTAGTGCAGTGCCAAAACCCCCAAATAGGCAATGTGGTCAAAGCCGCCGTAGTGGTCTTCGACGCGGATATTGATATAACCCAATACCCAGCGATGACCACCGCAAACATAGTACCAATCAGAATAAAAACCGCAGAAAGGACTGGCATTGCACTGGTCTCATACTATATGGAGCCTGCCCCAAAACCTATGGAACCCTACCTGAAGCAGTTGGACGAGATCGCACGCGCGATCCAGGGGAGGATGATCCTATCAGGAGACGCAAATGCCAAGAGCCCGTGGTGGGGCAGTCCAGCGGCTGACGACAGAGGAGAAGCATTTGAAAACACCGTGGCTCAAATTGGCCTGCACATATTGAACGATGGACAGGAACCCACATTTGAAGTCACACGAAAAGGCAAACGAATCGCCAGCCACTTGGACATTACGGCATGCTCGGAAGACCTCCTAGGACTAGTGGAAGACTGGAGAGTGGACCCATACATAGCAACCTCGGACCACAACGCCATATTATTCAAAATTAATACCACCAAACCTAAAGTATCAATAAGGAGGGGAATGACAAGAATATATAACACCAAAAAAGCAAATTGGAACCTATTTAAAGAATCACTATTGGAATCACTAAGCAGAGAGCAAATTACCGAGAAGAACATGGAAAGTATTAATAACGTTGAGAAATTGGAAGAAATAATAAATGCATACAGTGAAGCGGTAACTGAAGCGAGCGACACTGCAATCCCCAAACTAAAATCAGGATCAAAACCTAGATTGGCATGGTGGTCTGAGGAACTGGAGCAGCTAAAGAAACGAGTAGTCACAATGAAGAGAAGGATAAAATGGGCGGCTGAGTGCAGAAGGCAAAAAGTGATCAGCGACTACCTCGAAGCGAAGAACCACTACGAAAACAAGGCAGAGGAGGCACAAACGCAAAGCTGGAAACAATACTGCCAAAAACAGGAGCGCGAAACCATGTGGGAGGGAATCTACAGAGTAATTAGAGGCACAGAAAGAAGGAAAGAGGACATACCACTCACGAACAAAGGGACGCATCTAGACGAAAAACAGTCGGCAGAATTGCTAGCGAAAACATTCTTCCCAGAGGATGACACAGGAAATGAAGACGAAGGGCACAGGCAAATAAGAATAAAAGCAGATAAAGTTAACAAAGGGGAGCATGATGCAAACCATGATCCCCACTTTACAATGAAAGAGCTTATGAACGCCGCCCAAAGCTTCAATCCGAAGAAAGCTCCCGGCGAAGACGGCATAACGGCAGACATAGGCCTGAATGCAATAACCGCAGCCCCGGGTCTATTTCTTGCCATAGCTAATAAATGCCTAGAGCTGGGATGCTTTCCACAAAGATGGAAGAAAGCTAAAATAGTGATCTTGAGAAAGCCGGCCAAGAGAAACTACGCAGACCCAAAGTCATATAGACCTATCGGACTGTTGCCAGTAATAGGAAAATTTTTTGAAAAAATGGTCGTCGAACGCCTCAAATGGTATCTTGTGCCAAAAACATCGAAAAGCCAGTTCGGATTCATGCCCCAACGTAGCACGGAAGACGCTCTCTACACCGCAGTAAACCATATACGTGAAAAACTGAAACAGAAAAAGATACTGACGGTGGTATCGTTAGACATAGAGGGCGCCTTCGATAGCGCATGGTGGCCTATGATCAGAGTTCGACTGGCGGAAGAGAATTGCCCACGGAATATAAGGAAAGTGCTGGACAGCTACCTCGAGGAAAGGAAAATAGAGCTAACGTATGCAGGACACACAGTCGAACGAAACACGGCAAAGGGATGTGTACAGGGGTCAATCGGCGGACCAATACTGTGGAACCTCCTACTGGACCCACTCCTTAGAGAGATACAGGTGGCGGGAGTGCACGTCCAGGCGTTTGCGGACGATGTTCTCCTGATAGCTGAAGGGGAAACAGGGCAAGAAATCCAAACCAAATTAAACAGGGTGCTGGCCCGAGTATATGAGTGGGGAGCCCAAAACAAGCTCCGCTTTGCGCCCCACAAAACAAAAGCAATGGTTGTGACGCGGAAGCTGAGGTATGATGATCCGATTCTAAGCATGAATGGCGAAGAGATCAAAATTGAAAAAAGTATCCGAATACTGGGAGTGGAGGTTGACTCGGCCCTCACATTCAACGCGCACGTCAACCAAGTATGCAAAAAAGCGATTGGAATATATAAGCAACTGTGTAGGGCGGCGAAAGTTGAATGGGGCCTAAACCAGGAAATAAGAGCGACCATCTATACAGCAGTGGTGGAACCGATAATAATGTACGCTTCCGCGGTCTGGGCAAGGGAGGTAAACAAGGTTTGTCTCCGCAAAAAATTAGAAAACGTACAGAGAAGTTTCGCTCAAAAAATAGCAAGATGCTATAAAACTGTCTCATGCGGAGCTGCAACCGTGTTAGCCGGAATTCTGCCCCTCGACCTAAGAATCAAAGAAGCGGCCGCGCTGTATGAGGCGCGCACACAGCGGAATGTGGATCCAGACGAGGATCAAATCGAGAGCCCCACACTCTACTACAAACTGCCTCACCCGGCGGACCGCCCAATTATTAAATATAGCGACGCTGAAACCCCAGTGCAAACCGCGATGTTCACCGACGGAAGCAAAACTCCGAACGGAGTGGGTGCGGCCTGGGTGCACATACGGGATGGGGTAGAAGTGCAGGCAAAGAAAATAAAACTAGCACCATACTGCACGGTGTACCAGGCGGAACTGGCAGCCTTGCGAAGCGCCACAAATCATGCTGGTGCTCTAAAAATAAAACATATTGATATATACAGCGACTCCAAGGCTTCCCTAGAAGCTATCACCCACGGCCGCTCTTGCAACCCCCAGGTCGTCAAGATCCGCCGAGCCATTGGAGAAGCGGAAAAAAGAGGGCAAAAAATAAACCTTCATTGGCTCAAGGCGCACATTGGCACGCCAGGGAACGAAAGAGCAGATGAGCTGGCTAAAGAAGCGGCTGAAAAACTCAAAACAAAACCTGAGTATGACAAACGGCCGCTCTCTGATGTGAAAAGACAAATAAGGAGAAACACCTTGGAAGCCTGGCAGAAGAGATACACAAAAACTCACACGGGAGCCGTAACAAAACAATTCCTGCCAGATATAAGAGCAGCCTACAAAATTATCAGGCATAAGATGCTTCAAGAAAATACGATACAGGTTCTCACTGGTCATGGGGCATTCGCAGAATATCTACATAGATTTAAATTAAAGGACGACGCGACATGCCCCTGCGACCATACAACGCCGCAAAGCGCCACCCACATGCTCGTAGAGTGCCCAATATTGGGGATGTCAAGATATAACCTTGAGTCTCAGATAGACAAAGTGATGTCCGTAGCAGAGTTGCCGTCTATCCTTAGAGACTCAAGGGCGCAATTAGAAAGATTCTGCAAAGAAATAGTAGCAAAAACAAGGCAAATGAATGGAAGCGGAGGCGGGGGTCAAGGTGTCGTGCGACCAGCGGCAGCTCGCCCATGAATATTGTTATAATATTAAAGGAGAAGCTCGGCCGCGAGCCGGCAGCGACAAACACCCGCAACTCCAACTCAACTAGAATTAACACGGCTTAAGGTTTATGACTATAATGTAAATAAATAAATATAATGATTTAATGTAAATAATATACAAAACAACAGTACTTAAACAATAAGGTTATTATAATGAAATAAATAGAATAAGAATACAAATGAAAACCAATGTATGAAGAACAAACTTGTGAAATCCCCAATAAAGAGTCCAGTTTTCTGTAGTTTTAATCATAGGAGCTTAGATAAACAACGGCCCCGGCGATAAAGTAGCCGGGGGAGGTAGGCCTTACTAGGGTCATAAAAAAAAAAAAAAAAAAAAAAAACCTAACCTAACCTAACCTTTTTTTTTTTTTTTTTTTTTATGAAGGAGGTAAAAATGCACAGCTGCAGGCCCGCGAGCGCATGCAGTCGCTATCGCGGGGACTGTGGGGATGGTTAACTCTTATCCCTCTGCTAATCAGAGGGGAGAAACCCGACCCACTAAAATTTCCTCCTGAGCCCTCCATATCGCCTGCTATGCCGGACACATTCATTCTGAATGAATGACGTCTGGCACCGCATTGAGTCCCCCGGGGGTCGCACTAGGCATTCAACCCAGGGAACTCAGGCGAATATGACTGCATACGGACTCAGCGACGGCGCAGGGGGATACTGTTGGGCAAACGCTCCTCGCGTCTTGCCCCCGCACCCCCGCCTCGCCGCCGCCGAGCACAACCCCTTCGGCCATCGCCACGCACCTCCCGCTGACGCTCGGCAGCCTCCTTCTGCAGCAGGACATGCTCACAGAAGAAGGCCACCGCACGCCATGCCTCTTGGCTACCAAGCATTGCTGCAACAACGCTCGGTAGCGAGAGGTCCGTCCCGACGACCGACACTAGGTCATGGCGTTGCCTCGACCAAGTGGCACAATCGGCCAGGGTGTGCTCCGCCGTGTCCTCTGGGGCACCACAATGGTGGCAGATGGGAAGGGTTTCCCGCCTCGCCACCCTGTGCAGATACCGCCCAAAGCACCCATGCCCAGACAGTATCTGCGCCATCCGAAAGGACACGGCTCCACTCGGGCGATTCACCCATTCCCGTAGGCATGGGCGAATCGCCTCCACGGTGCGTACTCCCGCCCTAGGCATAGCCAGATCATGGGCCCATCTATTAAAGGTGGCCTCCCTGGCTTGCCTCCTTGCCGGTCCGACCAGTTCAGCCCATCGGCCACCTGCCCTAGTCTCACACTTGAGACGATACAGGTCGCCTAGGGCCAACGCCTCTAACTCCCAGGGGGGAGTCCCCCCCAACAGGCACGCCGCCTCGAACGAGACGGTCCGGTAGCATCGAGCCGCCCGAACCGCCATCACTCGCTGTGGCCTCCTGAGTAGGGTGCGGTTCCTCGCCCTCAGCCTATCATCCCATACAGGGGCCCCATACAATGCCATACTGCGTATGATTCGCAGTACAGCCTCCGCACACTCTGCTTAGGGCCCCCAATATTCGGCAATAGCCTTGCAAGCGCCCCCGCCGCCCCTACAACCTTCCCCCCGAGAGCTTCAAAGTGGGCCTCGAAGTTCCAGCGGCCATCCAAGACGAGACCAAGGTACTTCATCTTGGACGCCACCGGAACCCCCACTCCTTCCACCATCAAGACCGCCCCAGGAGGTGGACCATTCCTAGGGCCATGGAACAATAGGGCGTCCGTTTTTTCAAGAGACACCCTAAGGCCCAGGGCCCTTATCCGTCTCACAACAAGAGAGGTGCCGACCGTTGCGAGTCGAGCCACCTCCCCATAACTTGCCCCGTTGGCCACTACGAGGGTGTCGTCTGCATAGCAGAAGACGCGCAATCCCGGAAGAAGCGCGCCCCTCAACACCCAATCGTAGGCCATGTCCCACAGAAGCGGCCCAAGGACTGAGCCTTGAGGAACCCCACACCGCACAGGGTGGTAGGAGATCGTGCCCTCCATGTTGGAGTACACGATCCATCTTTCCGCAAAATAGTCCCCCACTATTTGGCGCAGATACAGTGGGACCTCGAAAAACTCAAGTGCCTCTCTGACCACACCAAAAGGGAGACTATTGAAGGCATTCGCAATATCTAACGATACTGCCAATGCCCTCCCCCCCCCGTCCACCACCCCACTTGTGTGGGACCTCAGGTCCCAAAGAGCATCAAGCGTCGACCGTCCCGCTCGGAAGCCGTACTGCGCCTCGCTCAGATCTGGCCCCTCAGCAGAGAGGTGCCGGCACAATCGAGACGCCACAACCCACTCCAGCGCCTTGCCCGCCTCATCCAAGAGGACGATAGGGCGGTAAGCCGCCGAACTGTCTGCCGAGCGCCCCTCCTTACGCACTAGACACAGTCGTCCCGTCTTCCAAGCCACCGGGAACCGTCCACTGCGTAAGCATGCAGTGTACAGCTCCCGGACGGAGACCTCCATATGAGGGAGGACTACTGCCAGGACACGCGCATGTACACCATCCGGGCCAGGAGCTTTCTTGCGGGCCTTGAGACGGGTCAAGATAGCCTCCATCTCTATGTCAGAGACTTCCGGAGCCATCTCTCCGGCCGCTTCCACTACAGTCGCCGCCATACACGGAGGGACAATGTCGGGAGGCAAAGGAAACAGGTCCGCCACCACTCTGTCCAGAAAGGCCGGCTCCAGACTCTCCACAAGAGGCATTCCCGCACCTTTCAGCCTTTTACGAGCTGATCGGTAGGGGCGCCCCCACGGATCATCATCCAGTCCCCGGAGTACCTCCTGATGGGCCCTTTCCTTTGCCTCACAGATAGCGCCCCGGAGAGCCCTCTTGCGATCATTATAGATAGAGCGAAGGCCCTCCGTGACATCGGGACCATCTCTCCTCCTCCTCTGACTCCTGTAGTAGGCCCTTCTGGCCTCGCTACATGCGCCACGGAGATTGCCAATCTCCGACGTCCACCAGTAGACCGCTCTCCTCCCCTTCGGCGGCCTCCATTTGGGCATTGCCGCATTCGACACCCTTCGGAGACTCAGACCCAGTTCGCCAGCTCCTTCATCCACATCCACAACACTAGTGGGCGCACACCATCCCTCTATAATGGCCATCTCCTCCGCAATCTGGCGGTCCAGTCGACGTACCGACCAGCGGAGGAAGCTCTTCCGACTCTGGGGAGTCTGGCCCCGCACTCCCCACCTCATCGAAGTAGAGACCCACAACCGGATATATCGGTGATCCGATAGGGTCTCCACTTCGTCCAGAACGCTCCACGCCGTCGTAACTCGGGCCGCCGCCGCAGAAGCAAGGGTCACATCGACCCTTGAACTGCCCTGCGGGCGGACGCAGGTGGGCTCCGTTCCCTCATTTAGGAAAACGAGGCCCAACTCCGCCGCCCACTCCTCCAGAACCGGGCCCCTCCGACACGACACCCTGTCACCCCAAGTGGGAGACCTCGCATTTAGGTCTCCCATGAGGATAAGGGGGCGCGGAAGTGCCCTCTGTACGGCCAAGCCCATGGCGTCAAGGAAATCCTCGAAATGGCTTAGACGCTGATTGGGGGAAAAATACGCTCCAACAAGCGTCCAGTCCCCCCAATCAGCAAGAACAAACCCGGAACCTCTCTCTCTTAGAGAGAGAGGAGGTCCATGCGGCTGAGCAATCACAGCCGCATCACCTCGAAGGTCCCCCACCCACGAGTTCTGCCGCGACACATAATAAGGCTCAGTGACGACGGCAGCCATCACACCCCACTCCGCCATCGACTGCAGGAACAAGTCCTGAGCCGCAGCGGAGCGTCTTAAATTCCCTTGTAAGAGGCTAGTGTCGCTGTCAACCATTTTATTTGTTTGACAGCTCCAGACCAACCTCCATGGGAGTGTTCCTTACCACCGTGCTGGACGCTTTAAGGGCATACGGGGCCCTCCTGAGCCTTGGAGGGTTGCAGGCCCTACCTGCCATTTTGTGGTCCGCCGGCTTCCCAGCCTCTGAACAAACCACACAATGCAACTCTTTTGAGCTGCATTCATTGGCCTTATGGCCCGCAGTCCCACACCGGTGGCAAACCTCCACCAGGTCCACCACTGAGTCACATGTCGCACGTACGTGACCCAGCTTTTGGCACTTATAGCACCTCAATGGACGGTCCTCACGGATTTCCACCCGGCAGGAACTCCACCCAATGAGGAGCCTCCCGTTCTTTACCTTATTGGCGGAGGCAACCGGGCATAGGAGGAACATCTCCCCCATTCCCTGCTCCCCACGCCGCAATATCCTCCCTGGTTTAATGGCGGTCACTGGGCACCCCCCCATGGCAGCCACCGCCTCTATCACGTCCCTCTCAGTGACACTGTCATCAAGGTCTCTGATGCGGAGGTCCGCACACTTGACGGGCCTCCCCACCAAGGCCTCCTCCGACAGCACCTCTCTCAATCTTTCCGCTAGGCGGTTGGCTTTCTCCTCCCTGCCTTCTCCAGGCACCTCCAGCATCCGAGCTCCGGTCGCTGTCACCCGGATACCAACACGCTCTATGCCCAAGTCAGGCAGACTGATAGCCTGCCTGGCCTTGGATAAAGCAGCGGCGTAGGTGACTCCCCGCTCCACCGCCCCCTGCAGCAGTGTGATAACCACTGCAGCAGTTGTCGGCGGAGCAAGGGAAGACTTCCGCACCCCAACAGACTTCTGCGCAACCACCGACTCGACCCGACCCGCCAGAGGACCTATACCACCCTGAGCAGTAAGAGCGGGTACAGCGGGAAGACTTTCCGGCTTCTTCCCCTTACTCTTCTTTTTCTTTTTCCCGGCCACTGTCGCCCAGCTTCCACCCACTGGAGGCTTCTCTAGAGAGACCCCTCCAGCCGATTTCTCCATAGCCGGAATATTTCTTCCGGGGCCCTTGGGCCCCGAGACGTTTGAGACCCCGTGGGCCTCGACCCCTGCGAGACCCTCAGGGGCTCTCCTGCCCCGGGGCCCCGACTGATCTGAAGCCACCTGAGCCCCCTGGGGGCCGCGGGCTGATGCCAGAGGCGGACGCATCACAGGCTCAGGGAGGAGCCTGTCCCCGATCCCCGCTATCTTGGCATCGAGCATGCCACCCACAGCCCTCATCAGCTCCCCCATCAGGCTCTCCCTCACCCCGTCTAAAAGGCCCTCCGTCAATTGACGGAGGGCATCCGGTGTGAAGGAGCTCTCCGCCGGGTTGGGAACAGGGTTTTCCTTCGACTGCGCAAAGTGCGCAGTGCGCTCATTGAATTCTCTTCTGAGAGCCGCCAGCTCAAGGCCTAGGTCTTTAACTTGGGCCCTCAGGAGATTATTGGCCCTCTGGAGGCGCCTACCCTCTTCCCCTTTCAGGCATCTATCGGCGAGATCCTCCACCATCTCGCCGATTTCCCTAGCCGCAACCTTCAGGTCGCGGATGAAGGTGCCCTTGAGGTTACCCGACTTCGTCGCAATCTCTATGATGCGGCGAACCCGAGCAACCGATCTCTCCTTGATTTGCGGCACCCCCAGGAGGACCACATCATCCTCATAGTCTTCCCACGAAGACGGGGGCCCATTCGGGGCCACAGCTGCACTTGAGGAGGCCCCACCTTGCGGATGGCCCCCACCTACACTTTTTTTCTCACCAGGGAGAGAGCTCGCCTCAAGAGCACGCAACTCTCTCTCTGCCTCCTCTAGTCCTTCCTTGTGGGAGGCCGCTTTCTTCGGCGGCTTACCCTTAGGAGGAGGAGACACGTCCTCGTCTCCACCTCTAATTGGGTTTTTTAAAAAGGCCCGCTTCCTTAAATTCGAGCGGACCCTGACCTCATCTTCGCCCTCGCTGTCCGAGGACAGCAGAGGCTTTTCCCTGCTTTTTTTCATGACAGCCAGCCTCTACCACCAACTCTACCAAAAACTCTACGGTAGAGTCGAAAAACTACCATAGACTCTACCCCCAACTCTGCCTGAACATATAAATAACTAAATAAATATATATATATATATATATATATATATATATATATATATATATATATATATATATAAATGACTAGACAAATACACAAAACACAATCTTAATTCTAACTTAAATTCAAATTATCAAATAAATTAAAACTAAGACTATTGTCCCAATCCACTTCACACCAGATGTCCGTCGACCGACGCTTCACGGCGATATCCCGCACTTGGCACCAAACTTTTCAACAACAAGATGACGTCAGTATTGTATATTATACACTGATCATAAAAGATGCTAACATCAATATCTCCTCTCTTCTTGATCCGATCACAGATATCTTCCCACCACTCAAACCGCCTAATGCAGACGAAGACAGTGGTTCTATTCTCCAGGTTCTCAGACCTCCCTCCGAAACAAATTGGTTGTACAACCACTTCCAGATATTAAAATATTTTGTAAAAATATTTTTGGCCACTTCCGTGAGCCGATTTTAAGATAAAAAGTACTCACATATACGTGGCAACCCAATACACAAGGAAACCACCGAGAACTAATATGTCGTCGCGACAAAAACGACACAAAACACACAAAAACACCGGGTCAATTTCCCACACTTCTTGTTCTTTACATATTAAAATAAACATTTAATATATAAACTCAAACAATTATCACAAGACTCAGCACACCAGTGCGAATCCTATGAAACCCTTCGCTGATCTCCAACACCGTAGTAGCCCTCAAGGGATTTTATTAGAACGCGGAGCGCAAGTAAACACTGTTGTCGCTAGGACGGCTCGACGCGATCCCCAACCTAACCTAACCTAACCTAACCTAACCTAACCTAACCTAACCTAACCTAACCTAACCTAACCTAACCTAACCTAACCTAACCTAACCTAACCTAACCTAACCTAACCTAACCTAACCTAACCTAACCTCGTGGCTCTACGAACTAGTCAAAGAGGCCGATTCGCAAACAAAGGAAGGAAAGGATAAGAGGAAGGAAAAGGAAAGGGGGAGCGAGGAGGCGCTAGAAAAGGAGAAAGACAAAAACAAAACATACAACATAGACACCACACCGCAAGCCAAAATGTATCAAATGGACGAACACCTTAAGCGGCTGGAAAAAGAAACTAAAAAGCTGGAAGATATAAGCAAACTACTCCAGGATAATATAAAACAAAATAAAAGAAAACCAGACGCCATCCTAGAAGATCAAAGAGGGCAGAAGATTCTTTGTCACGTCGAGGAAAACGCAAGGAAGCTCGAAGAAATTAAAGAAAAGATGGGAGAACAAGAGTTAAAAGAAATTAAAATGCTCCTAGAAACCCAAATTGAGAAAACTGATGAAAGAGACCGAAATATCGAGGAAAGAATCGAGCGGACGTATGCTAACGTCGTGGCATCAAACAGCAACACAGTGCAAAGGCAACAACCATTCACCACCAGTAACAACCAGAACCGCACAAATCACCCCCTCACATACAAGCCAAAAACACACAAGCTAGTAGTAAAGTCCAACAGCCAAGAAACGAATTCGGAGATCTACGAAAGGATACGCTCGACAGTAGACCCGAAAACTACTGGACTTCGGTTGGATACTATCCGGAAAACCAAAGATCAGAAAGTGATAGTGGGGTGCCGAGAAGAAGAACAAATAAAAGAGCTCACCGAGAGATTGCTAAGGGACAAAACACTAACAGTGGAAACCCTAAAATATAAGGATCCGCTGGTTATGTTGAGGGGCGTTCTGCAAATCCACACTGATGAGGATTTAATCCAACTTATAGGGGCGCAGAACAAGCAAATGTTCTCAGGGATCAAAGAGGAGGAACAAAGAATAACCGTCAAAAGACGCAGAACAGCAAGAAACCCTCACCTGCAGAACGTTATACTACAAGTGTCCCCTATGATATGGAAAAGAATGGTGGAGGCCGGAAGAGTGCATGTTGAACTCCAGAGAGTGGTGGTCCACGACCAGTCACCATTAATACAATGCACAAACTGCCTAGGATATGGTCACACGCGAAAATATTGTGAAAACACCAAAGAGGTCTGCGCACACTGTGGGGAGGAACACAAAAAGATGGACTGTCAAAAACACAAAACAGGACACCCCCCCATGTGCGTTAACTGTACCACGTCAAATATCAAAGCGGACCACAACGCTTTCGATACCGACTGTCCTACGAGAGCGAGATGGGAGGCACTGGCGAGAGCGACGGTAGCATACTGCTAAGGGCACCAACGGCAAACAAGACATCTATTTAATGTGCCAGGCAAACCTCCAACGAAAGGAACTGGCCCAAAACGAATTAAGGATTGAGGCCAAAAACAGAGGCATACTTGCTGCTCTCGTCCAGGAACCATACACTGGCTCTGAAGGGAGGGTTAAGCAACAGTCAGGAGTCAGAGTATATCAACACGAGCAAGCAGGAGCCACCGTGACAAAGGCTGCGATTTTCGTCTTTGACGAGAACATTGAGGTAATCCAATTTCTGGAATTGACATCGCCAAACGTGGTAGTAGTGATGCTACGCACGGAGGCATGGGAGATCACCCTGGTATCCCTCTATCTTGAGCCAGAACCCAAAGATGTCCAGCCTCACATAGACCAGATACAGAAAATATGCAGCAAGATTAAAAAGAGTGTACTTCTGGCCGGTGACGTCAATGCAAAAAGTCCGTGGTGGTGCAGCCCCATAGTCGACCACAGAGGCGACCTCATAGCAGAAACCCTCCACAGTATGAACTTTGAAATACTAAACAACAGTAACATACCAACTTACGACACTGTGAGGGGTGGGAAAATGTTCAAAAGCCACGTGGACATCACCGCATGCACCACGGACCTATTAGCGGTAATAGACGACTGGAGGGTGGAGGAAGGATTGGTGAGCTCCGACCATAACGCAATCACGTTCAAGGTAATGCTCGAAAGATCGAAAGGAAGGACAATAGAAAGAACCACTAGAAAATACAATACTAGAAAAGCAAACTGGTTCCTCTTTGAACGGCGACTGACTGAGCTCCTGGAAGAAGCCAAAATAAACATAGGAGAAATCAACAAGATAAGCAACAAGAAACAGCTAGAGGAAATGGTAGCAAAATACTCTGAAGCAGCGATCGTAGCCACAAAAGAAGCCGTTCCAGAGATAAAGAAGAGATCCTCCAATACACTACCTTGGTGGAATGAGGAGCTGGAAAAAAGAAGGAAAATGGTCAGAACGAAGAAAAGACGCATAAGATGCGCGGCACAAGCTCGTAGGGACAAAGTTGTACAAGAATACCTAAAAGAAAAAGAGGAGTATGAAAAAATGGCCATGGAAGCGAGGACGGAGAGCTGGCGAAAATTCTGTACAAAGCAGGAAAGAGAGGGAATGTGGCAGGGGATTTACAGAGTGTTAAACCAAACAACAAGAAGAGCAGAGGATATCCCTCTCGTTGTAAATGACAAACACCACGACCCCAAAGAATCTGCCACGCTTCTCGCCGAGACATTCTACCCCCCGGACGAACCAAGAGAGGACACAGAAGAACAGAGACGTTTACGAGCAGACGCGGAGAGAGTTAACGACGGGTCGAGCAATAATGATATTCATGACCCACCGTTTACACTCTTCGAATTAAAAAGAGCAGTAAACAGCTTCAACCCTAAAAAGGCACCGGGCGGGGACGGTCTCACAGCAGATATTTGCCAAAGAGCCATCACAAGCCAACCCGAAATCTTCCGAGCAATACTAAACAAAGCCCTGGAGACTGGATCTTTTCCGAGACCGTGGAAGGAGGCGACAGTGGTGATTCTACGGAAACCCGGTAAAACCAAATACACAGAACCAAAATCTTACAGACCCATTGGCCTCCTCCCTGTAATGGGAAAGATCTACGAAAAGATGCTGGTCGAAAGACTTAAGTGGCACCTTGTGCCAAAGCTGTCGAAGAGACAGTATGGTTTCATCCCACAGCGAAGTACCGAGGACGCCCTCTATACTCTCATGAATCGAGTACACAAAAACCTAAAAGGGAAACAAATAACACTCATCATCTCGCTGGACATAGAGGGCGCCTTCGACAATGCCTGGTGGCCCAAAATACGCATGCGCCTTGCCGAAAAAAGATGTCCCATTAATCTAAGAAAAGTGTACGACGACTATCTCCAGGATCGTAAAGTTAAGCTTCGGTACGCTGGGGAAGAAGTCGAACGATTCACCACAAAGGGATGCGTGCAAGGATCTATAAGCGGACCCCTGCTCTGGAACGTCATACTGGACCCGATACTGGAGCAAATGTCCGACAACAATATATATTGTCAGGCATTTGCTGACGACGTGCTGGTGATAGTGGAGGGTGACAGTGGAGAGGAAGTCCAGACAAAGGGTAACAAAGCGTTAGAACTAGCCAGGAAATGGGGCGAAAATAACAAATTAAAATTTGGACCAAGCAAGACCCAGGCAATGATTATTACAAATAAGCTTAAATATGACACACCAAGGCTGACAGTGGGAGGAGTTGCCATCAGGCTTACAAACAAAATAAAAATCTTGGGCCTGACTATAGACGAGAAACTCACTTTCGGCGAACATGTGTCAAACATCTGTATCAAGGCAGCCAATTTATATAAACAGATGGCAAGGGCAGCTAAACAAACCTGGGGACTACATCCCGATATAGTTGCCACAATATACACAGCTGTGGTGGAGCCCATAATAACATACGCAGCAGCAGCATGGGCCAGGGCAGCCGAAAAAATCTGCGTTCGCAAAAGACTTAACGCAGTCCAAAGAGGCTTTACCCAGAAGATAGTCAAGGCAAACAAAACTGTATCCCTTAATGCAGCTTTGGCGCTTTCCGGAACCCTCCCACTGGACCTCCGGATAATAGAAGTAGCCACCCTATACATGGCGAAAAGGGGCCACTGGGAGGGCCTCCCGGACGACGTAGAGGTCGAAAGAAAAGAGGAATACTGCAAGATGGAACACCCCGCCGAAGAGCCACTACTAAACTTCGAATCAATCATAAATGAAGACGAACTGGCCAAGAGCTTTGAGGGACAACTGCAAATATTCACGGACGGCAGCAAGAGTGACAAAGATGTCGGCGCCGCTTTTTCCTGTTGGAAAAACGGGGCCGAAATAAAGTCGAAAAAACTAAAGCTATCGTCCTACTGCACCGTCTTCCAAGCGGAGGCGCTTGCTTTGGTAGTGGCTACAAAGGACGTGCAAATAGGAAACGACAAAACTTGTGCAATCTACTCGGATTCCAGATCGGTGCTACAGGCGGTAGTCAGCGGAAATTCATGGCACCCTCTTATCGTGGAGATAAGGCGCAACCTCAGAAGAGCAAACGAAAGCAACAAGAAAGTAAAACTTTACTGGATAAAAGCTCACTGTGGTCTCGCCGGGAATGAAAGAGCGGACGACCTAGCCAGAAACGCAGCAAACCATCTGAAGGCCAAACCAGAGTATGCAAGATGTCCGACATCCTATATTAAAAGGATCATTCGCGCAGACACAATCAAAAAGTGGCAGCAAAGGTACGCGGAAAGTGAGCAGGGGTTGGTGACCAGGGTATTTCTACCGGACATAAAATTAGCATACAAATTCGTTAGACAAAGAAGACCAAACAGAAACCTAGTGCACATCATGACGGGCCACGGCCCCTTTGCTAGTTATCTAAACAGATTTAATTTAAAGCGAGACCCGTCATGTCCGTGTGACAACACCACGCCGGAAACGTCCTTGCACTGTCTGCTTAGCTGCCCAATGTTTGGGGTCGCGAGGCACGAGGTGGGGGAGAAGACTGGAATCTCATTAGTAGAAAACCAGCTCCCACAGTTCGTGTCCCGCGACGACTTACGGACACACCTTGAGGAGCTTTGTGATAGAATTATACAAAGTGTCCGCAGACGGAACAGGAACTGTAACACGCCAGCACATGTGACGGAAGGCGACGTCCGGGGGACGGGGCTTTCCCATGGATAATAACCGATTATCAAAGGAAATGCCCGCACCACTCGGCG
The DNA here is from genome assembly GCF_905147105.1 of Pieris brassicae. NCBI lineage: Eukaryota > Metazoa > Arthropoda > Insecta > Lepidoptera > Pieridae > Pieris > Pieris brassicae. The sequence continues at coordinate 18,291 of NW_025576217.1, forward strand.
TCGTGTCCAGATACAGCGTGCGGTTGTCACACGTCACCTATATAAAAAAGTAAAAATGTAAAGATATAAATAATTGATGAATATAAGTATGCAATGTACAAAATAGATAAGGGACAAAAATGTAACTAAAATAGTTTTTGGAAATAAAAATAAATTACTACGTGTTTTAATCTAGCTAGACATTCCACGGCCCGGGGATAAACTTCGCCCGGGGAGTAGGCTGAGTAGGAAAAAAAAAAAAAAAAAAAAAAAAAAAACCTAACCTAACCTAACCTAACCTAACCTAACCTAACCAGTCGCAGTTGAACCGCCGTCCGAGTTGGTCAGAAATCAGTAGTGCTCCGGGTCTAAAAATCCTAAAAATAGGTTTTTTGTTTCTAATTAAACAGTGTTATTCATCATTTTGTGCGTCTTGTGACGACGAATCTAAATATATAAAGATTGTGTAACAAAAAATTTAAAAAAGTGACAAAAAAGTGCAAAAAACCTAAAAATATAAAGAAATTGGTGACAAAAGTGAGTGCGACGCGCAAACCAGATCGGTGACCCGAAAATTTTTGTGCACCGTTTGATGCGCCTCTGAAAGCTGCTTCGATCGATGCCTCACTCGGATTTTTTGGCTTAAAGGTTTGGGAAAAATTTCTTAAAAACAAAAAAGGGGCGTGACCACCAGACGGTGAAATAGAGCCGTCCCCCACTGGTGCTATATGTCAAACGACGTGTTTTAAAAAGTCTTGAAGATTGACGTATAGCACGAAAAAATCGGACTTGGGGAAAAATTTTTAAAGGGAAATAACCAACATAACCTAACAAAAACAAAGTATTTCATACCATAACTTTAAAACTAAAAATCACTAATAGATAGAGCTCAAAAAGCCGCGTTTAACGAGGGGTCGAGGGGAATTTTCCGACCAGGAACAAAAAAGAAAAAAGGGAAAAACCTAAAAACCACGTGGCACGTGGTCGGTGTTCCCGAGGGAAATCAACAACGTGCGACACACTAAAAAGAAGCTCTCGTCGAGTTCTACCGAACAACGCTTTAAAAGCAAAAATCGACTCAGCGGTTCCGGAGAAAAGGCGACGGGAAGACTCAGGACAAAAAACAGGGAATAACTCGGGAACGGTAGGAGATAGGGGTTTTTTAACGTCACCCCGGTATATGGATATATATCCATATACTGGTCTTGGTTGCGGGGCTTAGCTTTATATTATAAAAGTTTTTAAAATTCAAAAATCAAAAATTTGCAAAAATACCGAAAATTTACAAAATTTTTCAAAATCGGTAAAACTTTAACAGCCCGTAACTCAAAAACGGTGCATTTTTCGGGATTTTTGACAGCAGACTTGTATACGTATATACGTATACAAGCCTTGCTCCTATTATTAAATTCTATATAAATACATAAAAAACTCCCCCCCTGGTGGGAGTTACCCCCCAACCTCCCCCCCTCTCGCCGTTTTCGAGTTGTCCTCAAAAATAGTTGTAAGTAGCATAAGATATTAGGATAAGACATCACTGCGGGGCATTGTCGGCTCAAACAATTCAGCAGATTTTAAGAAATCCCACTTTTATTAAAAAGTTTTATAGAATTACCCATCCCCACCCTTTTTTATAAAACCGTATTGATTGCTCTAAATAGAAAATTGTTAGGGCAACACGAGGAAGAAAACCGCGTCGAGATCGGAGCAAGGACACCGAAACTACGATAAATTCTTCTTTTTGGCGGCCATTTTGTCCGCCATCTTGAAAAACCTAAAATAGCATATCTCCGGAACGGGTTGCCCGATCTTCACGGGACTCTCGACCCTCGAAAGGCCTGACTTCGCTCCGCTAAATAAATATCCAAAAATTGTAAAAAAGTAGAGTCGACTCTACCAACCCGGTTTTTTCGCCAATCAGGTCGGGTGAGGGGCGCTCATCACAACAGTGAAAACCGCGGCCTCCTCCGATAAAAATTGGCAAAGTTATTACAGAAATTCGGATTGACGGCCATTTTGTACGCCATCTTGAATAATTTAAAAGCGTTATATCTCAAAAACTACTAATCCGATTAACAAAAGATATACATCAAACAAAAGGGCTCAAGCAGCCCGATTGGCCTGGGTGGTAGAGACGGCTCTACATAGAGTCGGAAAATTTTTCTAAATCTGTGATAAACCGACGAAACTAGGATAAGTTGACGGCTGCCACCCTATTGGGGACAGACCTTAGATTAAGTTTAAAAAGTTGACAAACCGACGGCTGCCACCCTTTTGGGGACAGACCTTAATATTAAGTATATAATAATTGTTTTAAAGAATTGTAATCCTGTTTTTGACTAATGCTATTTATTTAATTGAAATTACTGGATTGAAAATTTTAAAATAAATTACTGACTCGGCTACTACCCCTTTTGGGAGTAGACCTTAGGATAAGTTTTATAGTAATTTAAAAAACTGTTTTTAAAAAATTATTCTTCTTATTTATTTATTGACTCGGCTATCACCCTATTGGGGATAGACCTTAGGTTAAGTTATAGAATAATCAATAATTGTATATAAATATTTTATTATATTATCGACGCGGCTACTACCCTATTGGGAGTAGACCTTAGGCTAAACAGCTATTGAACTTAATTAAATTTTAAAAAACCGACTACACCTAATAGGCAAAATGCTGGGTCTCCGCACACCACCCAAAAGCCAGACATCGGCGCCTGGCATTAGGCGCAGCATTGATAAATGGGAGGAGGCCTCCAGCCAAGTCCCAAAGGTGGTAAAAGAGGCTCCCCTGGTGGGTGCGAGTGGAGGGGGAAAGTCTCCTACTCCCGCACAAACCAGGGAAAAAGAAGCCAAAAACTGCTACCTCAAGGCAATGGCGCACCTGGCGGAATCCAGGAATATAAAGACTGATATTAAAACAGGAGTACAGTCAGCAGTAAAGCGGCTGTACCAGATAGTAAAGGAGGCCGAAGAGGAACTAATGAGAAACCCAAATAAAGGAACACCAAAAAATAAAAATGACAAAAAATCAGAAGCAAACGACAGGCTAGAAAAACAGATAGAGAAAATGGAAACAGAAAACAGAAAACTGGAAAAGCTGAGAATAGATATGGAGCATCTGGCAATGAAAAACAACGAAAGCATCCTGTCCGAGATTAGAAAAGAGTTCGAACAAAAAGAAAAGAAGGAAATAGAAAGGCAAAACAAACTGGAAAGCAAAATGAAGTCGTATGCAGAAGCGACCAAAGAAAATCTCGGTCAGGATCAACACGGAAAAGACGGCCCGGGACGACAAAAACCAAGACGAACGCTGCACTCTGTCGTTGTGGCGCCAAAGAGTGCGACCGACACGGCAGAGGAAACAATGCAAAACATCCGGCACCTGCTGAATGCAAAGGACGAAGGCTGGCAGGTGGAAAACATAAGGAGAGCCAGAGATGGGAAGGTGATAATGGGCTGCAGGACGGAGGAAGAAAGGAACAAACTAAAAGAAAAGCTAGGGGAACAAATGACAGTGAAGGACACACAAAACAAAAAACCCTTAGTAAGAGTGAAAAATCTCCTGTCCTGCAACTCGATAGAGGATATCTCCCGGGCCATAAAAAACCAGAATAAAAACGTGACTGCGCACCTGGAGGAACGGGACTTAGAAATCACGGAAAAATATCGAAAGAAAGCTAGAAACCCTCTGGAGAGCCACGTGGTCCTGCAGGTCACGCCTAAATTATGGCAATCACTGACAACAGCTGGCAGGATACACGTGGACCTGCAGAGGGTCTGGGTAGAGGACCAATCCCCTCTGGTCCAGTGTACAATGTGTCTGGGATATGGACACACCCGTCGACACTGTAAGAATGAGACAGAGGTGTGCAGTCACTGCGGAGGAGCCCACATGAGGGCTGATTGCCAGATGCACAAGGAGGGGAAGCCTCCCAGCTGCGTTAATTGTAAAACAGTAAAAGGCAAAAACGCGGAGCACGGAGCCTTCAGCCAGAGCTGTCCAACCCGGCAGGGATGGGACAAAGCGGCAAGGCAAAGTTACGCGTATTGCTAAAAAGCCGAGGGCACAAATGAAAATACCGGCTTTCTCCTGGCACAAGCGAACCTAAGAAAAAAGAGAATCGCAATCCAGGAGTTTGTAAAAGAAGCGGGCGGTAGAAACGTAAAGATAGCACTACTCCAAGAACCGTACACAGGGGCCAGTAAACAGATGGCAGAAAGCCCTGTGTACAGAGTAGTGCAGTGCGTACCCACAGAAAAGAAACCGGTGAAGGCGGCGATACTTGTTTTCGACGAACACATCGAAGTCATACAAGACAAGACACTAATCACGGAAAACATAGTGGCTGCCGTCCTGAGAACGGACCAGTGGGAAATAGGGGTAATTTCTGTGTACTTTGAAGGCGATGAACCCATCGAACCATACCTCGAACAACTAGGAAGCGTCACGAAAAAGCTAAAAACCAAGATGGTGCTAATTGGAGGGGACGTGAACGCATGGAGTGAGTGGTGGGGGAGCCGAAACGAAGACGCACGAGGAAAGGAATTACGAGGGTTCCTTGATGAGGAAGGGCTGAGCATCCTAAATTGTGGCAACACACCCACCTTCGACACCGTACGAGGGGGCCGTAGATACACGAGTGCAGTTGATATCACCGTATGCACAACGGCTCTCCTCAGCAAGGTAACAAGATGGTGGGTTGATACTTCGATTACCAGTTCAGACCACAACACAATTTTTGTGACTACAGCCCTTCAAAAACCCCAAACGCACACACTACCAAAAACGACCCGCAAATACAATACGAAAAAAGCAGACTGGGAGGAATTCAAGAACAATGTAAGGGGACATGGCATAAGCACAGAAACCATTCAAGGACAGAACACAAAAGCCGGGGTCAACAACTTAGTAATGAGCTACATGAAATCAATTATAAATGCCGCTGAAAAATATATCCCCAAATATAAACAAAAAAGGAAACGCTTCGAACCACCCTGGTGGAACAAGGAAATAGAGGCCCTTAAGAAAGATATGACAAGGAAAAAGAAAAGGATCTCATACGCAGCTTCCAGGAGGAGAGAGTGCGTAATAACCGCCTACCTGGAGGCGAAAAAGACATATGAAGAGGAGATCGAGAGGGCCCAGAAGGAAGGGTGGAAAAAACTTTGCACGAAGCGAGAAGGGGAAAGCTTATGGGACAGGATATATAAAATAATAAGGAAGGCGGAAGGGATCAGGGAGGACACCACGCCGATAGAGAAGGGCATTTCGTTGAATTCAGAACAATCCGTGCAGCTGCTGGCCCAGAAATTCTTCCCGCCAGACAATTATGAGATGGATAATGATATCCATCGATTAACAAGAAAAGCAGTCGAGGAAATGACAAGCAGCCTGCGGGAAAGTAGTGCTGATGAAGTGCCAATTACAATGGCGGAGCTCATCGGCACTGCTCGAAGCTTCAACCCGAGGAAGGCCCCGGGGGCTGACGGACTCACCGCCGATATCTGCTGCGCAGCTATCACGGCGAACCCGGAGGTTCCCCTGGCCATCTTCAACAAATGCCTCGAAGTGGGATGCTTCCCTGATCTATGGAAGGAATGCACGATAGTGGTACTGAGGAAGCCAGGAAAGGAGGACTATGCGGCCGCCAAGTCATACCGTCCAATAGGCCTCCTGCCAGTCATGGGGAAGATACTAGAAAAGGTGATGATAAACAGAATTAGACACAGCCTACTCCCCAGGATGAGCAGGAGGCAGTATGGCTTTATGCCGGGAAAAAGCACGGAAGATGCCCTCTTCGATATCTTGACCAAAGCGAGGAGCCACATAAAAAACAAAGAAATAGTGTTGATGGTGTCGCTGGATATCGAGGGGGCTTTCGACAACGCTTGGTGGCCAGCGATCAAGTACCAACTGGCGAAGAAAGACTGTCCCAAGCAACTAAGGCTGGTAGTGGAAGACTACTTCAAAGGCAGGAGAGTGGTGGTCCGCTACGCAAACAGAGAGCATGTGAGGCAACCGGAAAAGGGATGCATCCAAGGCTCGATTAGCGGCCCCACTTTCTGGAACATCTTGCTCGACCCACTACTGGTCGAATTAGAAGAAGATGGGACATACGCACAGGCTTTCGCAGACGATGTGGTGCTGATGTTCAGCGGAACGGACACGCACTCCATCGAGAACCGAGCAAACGTTGCCCTCGAGTATGTGAGGAAGTGGGGTATCGAGAATAAGCTCAACTTCGCGCCACAAAAAACCAAAGCAATGGTCCTGACGCGAAGGTTGAAGTTCGATACCCCAAAAATTAGAATGAATGGACAGGATATTGTCATAGAGAAGGAAATTAAACTATTGGGATTGACGATAGACGAAGGGCTAACGTTTAACAAGCACGTGCAAAATGTCACGAGGAAAGCGGCAGATATACATAAAAAAGTAGCAAGAATGGCGAAGCTGGAATGGGGAATGACGGGAGACATGGTACACCAGGTATACCAAGCCGTCATAGAGCCGATAATTACATACGCGTCGGCAGCCTGGGCACCGACAGTTAAGAAACTGTGCACAAGGAAAAAGCTGGAGACGGTGCAGAGGGCATTTGCACAAAAAATTGCAAAGACATATAGGACGGCATCGCTAAATTCCGCGACGCTATTGGCGGGGATACTGCCCCTCGACCTCAGGGTGGAAGAAGCCGCCGCAATGTTTGAGGCCAGGAGGGGGTCGTCTCCGTTCTTACGCGAAGGAGACCGGATTGAGCGAGCCGTACCTGCAATAGAAGAACCCCATCCCGCGGAAAAACCGGAGATAAGCTTCGCCATCACCAATGACCCCGGCCAATTACAAAACGACGACACAACCATATCTATATATACGGACGGAAGCAAGACGGAGCGAGGAGTGGGAGCCGCCTGGTCAAAATGGGAAAATGGCAAAGAGATTAAATGGAAAAAGATAAAGATGGCCCCCTACTGCACCGTCTATCAAGCAGAGCTGGCAGCTCTCGTTGGTGCAATAGGGGAGGCGGCGATGGGGGGTACTAACGTGAACATCTGCAGCGACTCGAGGTCCTCGCTCGAGGCCATCGCGGGCGGACGCTCTCGAAATCCCCGAGTCGTCGAGATCCGCCGACACCTAGTGGAGAGCCGAAGAAACGGCCAAAATATAAAACTCCACTGGGTGAAGGCGCACGTCGGCACAGAGGGGAATGAGAGGGCGGACGAACTCGCGAGGGCCGCGGCGGATACCTCAAAGGTCAAAGCAGTCCACGTGGAGTACCCCCTATCGCACATCAAGAAGGAAGTGAGAAGGAAGACGCTAGAAGAGTGGGACCGGCGGTACAGAGAGGGAGTAAATGGAGGAACAACGAAACTGTTCTTCAGCAACATCACTGAGGCACACAAAAATATAAGAGAAAGAAGATTCAGTCCTGAGATGACACAGGTACTCACAGGCCATGGGCCCTTTGCAGGGTACCTGTGTCGTTTCAAACTGAAAGAATCGCCAGAATGCGAATGCGACAGTGGGGTGGAACAATCCATCCCTCACTTACTAACGGAGTGCCCGATTTTTGCCTCCTCCAGGTGCGACCTGGAACAAATGACTGGCGTGTCGCTTAGTCTCCAGGGACTGCCCGACATGCTAGCTTGTCACAGGACGCACCTGGAGGCTTTTTGCCAAAAAATTACTAGACGAACAGTCAGGTTCAATAAAAGTAAAGCCAGGGCGGGGACCGCGAGGCGGCCGGCGCCCACTTGCTAATGGGTATTATGAGAATACTCACGGATAAGTGAAATCCGCCCGCCTCGCGGGCCACGTCTCGCCATAGAAAGGACTGCAAGACATTAGAGAGTAAGAAATTAGATATAAGTAGGTTAAGCAAAGTCTGTGAAAATCTGTATTTAAATCCTAATAAAAATTGAGTTGTGTGTAAATTATTGTGAGGATGAATGACAGAAAAGAGGGAAGTTTAGCTTAGACAACGCCCCCGGCGATAAAGTAGCCGGGGAAGGTAGGCCTATTAGGTGTTAAAAAAAAAAAAAAAAAAAAAAAAAAAACCTAACCTAACCTAACCTAACCTAACCTTTTTTTTTTTTTTTTTTTATGAAGGAGGTAAAAATGCACAGCTGCAGGCCCGCGAGCGCATGCAGTCGCTATCGCGGGGACTGTGGGGATGGTTAACTCTTATCCCTCTGCTAATCAGAGGGGAGAAACCCGACCCACTAAAATTTCCTCCTGAGCCCTCCATATCGCCTGCTATGCCGGACACATTCATTCTGAATGAATGACGTCTGGCACCGCATTGAGTCCCCCGGGGGTCGCACTAGGCATTCAACCCAGGGAACTCAGGCGAATATGACTGCATACGGACTCAGCGACGGCGCAGGGGGATACTGTTGGGCAAACGCTCCTCGCGTCTTGCCCCCGCACCCCCGCCTCGCCGCCGCCGAGCACAACCCCTTCGGCCATCGCCACGCACCTCCCGCTGACGCTCGGCAGCCTCCTTCTGCAGCAGGACATGCTCACAGAAGAAGGCCACCGCACGCCATGCCTCTTGGCTACCAAGCATTGCTGCAACAACGCTCGGTAGCGAGAGGTCCGTCCCGACGACCGACACTAGGTCATGGCGTTGCCTCGACCAAGTGGCACAATCGGCCAGGGTGTGCTCCGCCGTGTCCTCTGGGGCACCACAATGGTGGCAGATGGGAAGGGTTTCCCGCCTCGCCACCCTGTGCAGATACCGCCCAAAGCACCCATGCCCAGACAGTATCTGCGCCATCCGAAAGGACACGGCTCCACTCGGGCGATTCACCCATTCCCGTAGGCATGGGCGAATCGCCTCCACGGTGCGTACTCCCGCCCTAGGCATAGCCAGATCATGGGCCCATCTATTAAAGGTGGCCTCCCTGGCTTGCCTCCTTGCCGGTCCGACCAGTTCAGCCCATCGGCCACCTGCCCTAGTCTCACACTTGAGACGATACAGGTCGCCTAGGGCCAACGCCTCTAACTCCCAGGGGGGAGTCCCCGCCAACAGGCACGCCGCCTCGAACGAGACGGTCCGGTAGCATCGAGCCGCCCGAACCGCCATCACTCGCTGTGGCCTCCTGAGTAGGGTGCGGTTCCTCGCCCTCAGCCTATCATCCCATACAGGGGCCCCATACAATGCCATACTGCGTATGATTCCGCAGTACAGCCTCCGCACACTCTGCTTAGGGCCCCCAATAAAAAAGGAATGTTGAATTACTGACCACTTGTAATTTCCATTCTCGGCCTAGAACGTATTTGCTACATTCTAAACCTACACAGTCTCCTTTCTATAGTTCGATGCCCACTGCATACTATAGAAATTCGACCGTGCCCTCCATGTACGGTTTAAGCACTCGCCCGGTACCGTACAACCCTACCAAAGGCCGAGAACAAATTTAAAACTTGCACTCGAACCGGGAATCGAACCCAGTACCCCTCACCACAGCAGTCACATACAAAGACCGCTAGGCTATGAGGCCCTTAAAAGGAATGTTGAATTACTGACCACTTGTAATTTCCATTCTCGGCCTAGAACGTATTTGCTACATTCTAAACCTACACAGTCTCCTTTCTATAGTTCGATGCCCACTGCATACTATAGAAATTCGACCGTGCCCTCCATGTACGGTTTAAGCACTCGCCCGGTACCGTACAACCCTACCAAAGGCCGAGAACAAATTTAAAACTTGCACTCGAACCGGGAATCGAACCCAGTACCCCTCACCACAGCAGTCACATACAAAGACCGCTAGGCTATGAGGCCCTTAACCTAACCTAACCTAACCTAACCTAACCTAACCTAACCTAACCTAACCTAACCTAACCTAACCTAACCTTGAACCGCCGTCCGAGTTAGTCAGAAATCAGTAGTGCTCCGGGTCTAAAAATCCTAAAAATAGGTTTTTTGTTTCTAATTAAACAGTGTTATACATCATTTTGTGCGTCTTGTGACGACGAATCTAAATATATAAAGATTGTGTAACAAAAAATTTAAAAAAGTGACAAAAAAGTGCAAAAAACCTAAAAATTGAAAGAAATTGGTGACAAAAGTGAGTGCGACGCGCAAACCAGATCGGTGACCCATAAATTTTTGTGCACCGTTATATGTGTTTCTGCACAGCAAGCCGCTTCGATTGATGCCTAACTTGGATTTTTTGGCCTAAAGGTTTGGAAAAAATTTCTAAAAAACAAAAAAGGGGCGTGACCACCAGACGGTGAAATAGAGCCGTCCCCCACTGGTGCTATATGTCAAACGACGTGTTTTAAAAAGTCTTGAAGATTGACGTATAGCACGAAAAAATCGGACTTGGGGAAAAAATTTTAAAGGGAAATAACCAACATAACCTAACAGAAACAAAGTGTTTTATACCATAACTTTAAAACTAAAGCGGTGACCCCAATATTAAAAATCACTTATAGATAGAGCTCAAAAAGCCGCGTTTAACGAGGGGTCGAAGGGAATTTTCCGACCAGGAACAAAAAAGAAAAAGGGGAAAAACCTAAAAACCACGTGGCACGTGGTCGGTGTTCCCGAGAAAAATCATCAACGTGCGACACACCAAAAAGAAGCTCTCGTCGAGTTCTACCGAACAACGCTTCGAAAACGAAAATCGACTCAGCGGTTCCGGAGAAAAGGCGACGGGAAGACTCAGTACAAAAAACAGGGAATAACTCGGGAACGGTAGGAGATAGGGGTTTTTTAACGTCACCCCGGTATATGGATGTATATCCATATACTAGTCTTGGTTGCGGGGCTTATCTTTATATTATAAAAGTTTTTAAAATTCAAAAATCAAAAATTTGCAAAAATACCGAAAATTTACAAAATTTTTCAAAATCGGTAAAACTTTAACAGCCCGTAACTCAAAAACGGTGCATTTTTCGGGATTTTTGATAGCAGACTTGTATACGTATATACGTATACAAGCCTTGCTTCTATTATTAAATTCTATATAAATACATAAAAAACTCCCCCCCTGTAGGAGTTACCATTTTGTCCGCCATCTTGAAAAACCAAAAATCGCATATCTTCGGAACGGGTTGCCCGATCTTCACGGGACTCTCGACCCTCGGAAGGCCTGACTTCGCTCCGCTAAATAAATATCTAAAAATTGGAAAAAAGTAGAGTCGACTCTACCAACCCGGTTTTTTCGCCAATCAGGTCGGGTGAGGGGCGCTCATCACAACAGTGAAAACCGCGACCTCCTCCGATAAAAATTGGCAAAGTTATTACAGAAATTCGGATTGGCGGCCATTTTGTACGCCATCTTGAATAATTTAAAAGCGTTATATCTCAAAAACTACTAATCCGATTTAAAAAAGATATACATCAAACAAAAGGGCTCAAGCAGCCCGATTGGCCTGGGTGGTAGAGACGGCTCTACATAGAGTCGGAAATTTTTTCTAAATCTGTGATAAACCGACGAAACTAGGATAAGTTGACGGCTGCCACCCTATTGGGGACAGACCTTAGATTAAGTTTAAAAAAGTTGACAAACCGACGGCTGCCACCCTTTTGGGGACAGACCTTAATATTAAGTATATAATAATTGTTTTAAAGAATTGTAATCCTGTTTTTGACTAATGCTATTTATTAAATTGAAATTACTGGATTGAAAATTTTAAAATAAATTACTGACTCGGCTACTACCCCTTTTGGGAGTAGACCTTAGGATAAGTTTTATAGTAATTTAAAAAACTGTTTTTAAAAAATTATTCTTCTTATTTATTTATTGACTCGGCTATCACCCTATTGGGGATAGACCTTAGGTTAAGTTATAGAATAATCAATAATTGTATATAAATATTTTATTATATTATCGACGCGGCTACTACCCTATTGGGAGTAGACCTTAGGCTAAACAGCTATTGAACTTAATTAAATTTAAAAAAACCGACTACACCTAATAGGCAAAATGCTGGGTCTCCGCACACCACCCAAAAGCCAGACATCGGCGCCTGGCATTAGGCGCAGCATTGATAAATGGGAGGAGGCCTCCAGCCAAGTCCCAAAGGTGGTAAAAGAGGCTCCCCTGGTGGGTGCGAGTGGAGGGGGAAAGTCTCCTACTCCCGCACAAACCAGGGAAAAAGAAGCCAAAAACTGCTACCTCAAGGCAATGGCGCACCTGGCGGAATCCAGGAATATAAAGACTGATATTAAAACAGGAGTACAGTCAGCAGTAAAGCGGCTGTACCAGATAGTAAAGGAGGCCGAAGAGGAACTAATGAGAAACCCAAATAAAGGAACACCAAAAAATAAAAATGACAAAAAATCAGAAGCAAACGACAGGCTAGAAAAACAGATAGAGAAAATGGAAACAGAAAACAGAAAACTGGAAAAGCTGAGAATAGATATGGAGCATCTGGCAATGAAAAACAACGAAAGCATCCTGTCCGAGATTAGAAAAGAGTTCGAACAAAAAGAAAAGAAGGAAATAGAAAGGCAAAACAAACTGGAAAGCAAAATGAAGTCGTATGCAGAAGCGACCAAAGAAAATCTCGGTCAGGATCAACACGGAAAAGATGGCCCGGGACGACAAAAACCAAGACGAACGCTGCACTCTGTCGTTGTGGCGCCAAAGAGTGCGACCGACACGGCAGAGGAAACAATGCAAAACATCCGGCACCTGCTGAATGCAAAGGACGAAGGCTGGCAGGTGGAAAACATAAGGAGAGCCAGAGATGGGAAGGTGATAATGGGCTGCAGGACGGAGGAAGAAAGGAACAAACTAAAAGAAAAACTAGGGGAACAAATGACAGTGAAGGACACACAAAACAAAAAACCCTTAGTAAGAGTGAAAAATCTCCTGTCCTGCAACTCGATAGAGGATATCTCCCGGGCCATAAAAAACCAGAATAAAAACGTGACTGCGCACCTGGAGGAACGGGACTTAGAAATCACGGAAAAATATCGAAAGAAAGCTAGAAACCCTCTGGAGAGCCACGTGGTCCTGCAGGTCACGCCTAAATTATGGCAATCACTGACAACAGCTGGCAGGATACACGTGGACCTGCAGAGGGTCTGGGTAGAGGATCAATCCCCTCTGGTCCAGTGTACAATGTGTCTGGGATATGGACACACCCGTCGACACTGTAAGAATGAGACGGAGGTGTGCAGTCACTGCGGAGGAGCCCACATGAGGGCTGATTGCCAGATGCACAAGGAGGGGAAGCCTCCCAGCTGCGTAAATTGCAAAATGTCAAAAGGCAAAAACGCGGAGCACGGAGCCTTCAGCCAGAGCTGTCCAACCCGGCAGGGATGGGACAAAGCGGCAAGGCAAAGCTACGCGTATTGCTAAAAAGCCGAGGGCACAAATGAAAATACCGGCTTTCTCCTGGCACAAGCGAACCTAAGAAAAAAGAGAATCGCAATCCAGGAGTTTGTAAAAGAAGCGGGCGGTAGAAAGGTAAAGATAGCACTACTCCAAGAACCGTACACAGGGGCCAGTAAACAGATGGCAGAAAGCCCTGTGTACAGAGTAGTGCAGTGCGTACCCACAGAAAAGAAACCGGTGAAGGCGGCGATACTTGTTTTCGACGAACACATCGAAGTCATACAAGACAAGACACTAATCACGGAAAACATAGTGGTTGCCGTCCTGAGAACGGACCAGTGGGAAATAGGGGTAATTTCTGTGTACTTTGAAGGCGATGAACCCATCGAACCATACCTCGAACAACTAGGAAGCGTCACGAAAAAGCTAAAAACCAAGATGGTGCTAATTGGAGGGGACGTGAACGCATGGAGTGAGTGGTGGGGGAGCCGAAACGAAGACGCACGAGGAAAGGAATTACGGGGGTTCCTTGATGAGGAAGGGCTGAGCATCCTAAATTGTGGCAACACACCCACCTTCGACACCGTACGAGGGGGCCGTAGATACACGAGTGCAGTCGATATCACCGTATGCACAACGGCTCTCCTCAGCAAGGTAACAAGATGGTGGGTTGATACTTCGATTACCAGTTCAGACCACAACACAATTTTTGTGACTACAGCCCTTCAAAAACCCCAAACGCACACACTACCAAAAACGACCCGCAAATACAATACGAAAAAAGCAGACTGGGAGGAATTCAAGAACAATGTAAGGGGACATGGCATAAGCACAGAAACCATTCAAGGACAGAACACAAAAGCCGGGGTCAACAACTTAGTAATGAGCTACATGAAATCAATTATAAAAGCCGCTGAAAAACATATCCCCAAATATAAACAAAAAAAGGAAACGCTTCGAACCACCCTGGTGGAACAAGGAAATAGAGGCCCTTAAGAAAGATATGACAAGGAAAAAGAAAAGGATCTCATACGCAGCTCCCAGGAGGAGAGAGTGCGTAATAACCGCCTACCTGGAGGCGAAAAAGACATATGAAGAGGAGATCGAGAGGGCCCAGAAGGAAGGGTGGAAAAAACTTTGCACGAAGCGAGAAGGGGAAAGCTTATGGGACAGGATATATAAAATAATAAGGAAGGCGGAAGGGATCAGGGAGGACACCACGCTGATAGAGAAGGGCATTTCGTTGAACTCAGAACAATCCGTGCAGCTGCTGGCCCAGAAATTCTTCCCGCCGGACAATTATGAGATGGATAATGATATCCATCGATTAATAAGAAAAACAGTCAAGGAAATGACCAGCAGCCTGCGGGAAAGTAGTGCTGATGAAGTGCCAATCACAATGGCGGAGCTCATCGGCACTGCTCGAAGCTTCAACCCGAGGAAGGCCCCGGGGGCTGACGGACTCACCGCCGATATCTGCTGCGCAGCTATCACGGCGAACCCGGAGGTTCCCCTGGCCATCTTCAATAAATGCCTCGAAGTGGGATGCTTCCCTGATCTATGGAAGGAATGCACGATAGTGGTACTGAGGAAGCCAGGAAAGGAGGACTACGCGGCCGCCAAGTCATACCGTCCAATAGGCCTCCTGCCAGTCATGGGGAAGATACTAGAAAAGGTGATGATAAACAGAATCAGACACAGCCTACTCCCCAGGATGAGCAGGACGCAGTATGGCTTTATGCCGGGAAAAAGCACGGAAGATGCCCTCTTCGATATCTTGACCAAAGCGAGGAGCCACATAAAAAACAAAGAAATAGTGTTGATGGTGTCGCTGGATATCGAGGGGGCTTTCGACAACGCTTGGTGGCCAGCGATCAAGTACCAACTGGCGAAGAAAGACTGTCCCAAGCAACTAAGGCTGGTAGTGGAAGACTACTTCAAAGGCAGGAGAGTGGTGGTCCGCTACGCAAACAGAGAGCATGTGAGGCAACCGGAAAAGGGATGCATCCAAGGCTCGATTAGCGGCCCCACTTTCTGGAACATCTTGCTCGACCCACTACTGGTCGAATTAGAAGAAGATGGGACATACGCACAGGCTTTCGCAGACGATGTGGTGCTGATGTTCAGCGGAACGGACACGCACTCCATCGAGAACCGAGCAAACGTTGCCCTCGAGTATGTGAGGAAGTGGGGTATCGAGAATAAGCTCAACTTCGCGCCACAAAAAACCAAAGCAATGGTCCTGACGCGAAGGTTGAAGTTCGATACCCCAAAAATTAGAATGAATGGACAAGATATTGTCATAGAGAAGGAAATAAAACTATTGGGATTGACTATAGACGAAGGGCTAACGTTTAACAAGCACGTGCAAAATGTCACGAGGAAAGCGGCAGATATACATAAAAAAGTAGCAAGAATGGCGAAGCTGGAATGGGGAATGACGGGAGACATGGTACACCAGGTATACCAAGCCGTCATAGAGCCGATAATTACATACGCGTCGGCAGCCTGGGCACCGACAGTTAAGAAACTGTGCACAAGGAAAAAGCTGGAGACGGTGCAGAGGGCATTTGCACAAAAAATTGCAAAGACATATAGGACGGCATCGCTAAATTCCGCGACGCTATTGGCGGGGATACTGCCCCTCGACCTCAGGGTGGAAGAAGCCGCCGCAATGTTTGAGGCCAGGAGGGGGTCGTCTCCGTTCTTACGCGAAGGAGACCGGATTGAGCGAGCCGTACCTGCAATAGAAGAACCCCATCCCGCGGAAAAACCGGAGATAAGCTTCGCCATCACCAATGACCCCGGCCAATTACAAAACGACGACACAACCATATCTATATATACGGACGGAAGCAAGACGGAGCGAGGAGTGGGAGCCGCCTGGACAAAATGGGAGAATGGCAAAGAGATTAAATGGAAAAAGATAAAGATGGCCAACTACTGCACCGTCTATCAAGCAGAGCTGGCAGCTCTCGTTGGTGCAATAGGGGAGGCGGCGATGGGGGGTACTAACGTGAACATCTGCAGCGACTCGAGGTCCTCGCTCGAGGCCATCGCGGGCGGACGCTCTCGAAATCCCCGAGTCGTCGAGATCCGCCGACACCTAGTGGAGAGCCGAAGAAACGGCCAAAATATAAAACTCCACTGGGTGAAGGCGTACGTCGGCACAGAGGGGAATGAGAGGGCGGACGAACTCGCGAGGGCCGCGGCGGATACCTCAAAGGTCAAAGCAGTCCACGTGGAGTACCCCCTATCGCACATCAAGAAGGAAGTGAGAAGGAAGACGCTAGAAGAGTGGGACCGGCGGTACAGAGAGGGAGTAAATGGAGGAACAACGAAACTGTTCTTCAGCAACATCACTGAGGCACACAAAAATATAAGAGAAAGAAGATTCAGTCCTGAAATGACACAGGTACTCACAGG